>NC_069501.1:225590430-225890430 GCF_027579735.1 Bombina bombina
TTTTGCAAAAGTGTTGCATTTATATGTTAGATTACACGAGCTGCTTAGAATGAAAGATGTGAAGAGGTGCTGACCATGGGTGTTCTAGAGGCGTGGTTGGAATTTTTAACCTACACTTAAGCCCAGCATGTGAAATTCAAGAATTTTGACTCATGGGGCTCCATGTACTAAGAGGCGGGCGGACAGCTTCTTAACTCGCAAAGCTGTCCGCCCGCCTCCGCTACACACGGGCAGCGGATCTATTGATCCGCTTGCCCGTATGTATCATTACACACTCAGCGGAGTGTGTAATGCCTGCCCCTTCAGTCGCGCGACCAATCACGCGACTGAAGGGGCTGTCAATCACCGAGAGCGAGCGAGCTCTCGGTGATTCTGCTTCGCCACCTAAGAGGTGGCGTAGGGTGTAGGAAGCAGCGGTCTAATGACCGCTGCTTCTTACATTGCGGGAAGCAGGCTCGCATATGCGAACCTGCCCCGCAAAGGCTCCGGAGCAGCTTTCGCTGCTTCGTACATGGAGCCCAAGGTCGTGTCTCACTATTTCAAAGCTGACATGATTGACTGCTTTTTTATTTTTATTTTATTTCTCTTTAACTGTTTTCAATTTTCTTTTCTGCATATGTAGATTGTTTTATAGAGGGAGATTAGATTTAATTAATTTGTTTTGTAATGTTATGAAGACATTTTTATTATACTAATATCCATCCTTCACAGTGGAAAGCATTCTATTCATCACGGTAGATGCTGCTTCTTTGATTATAATAGAGAGGGACACATACAACTCAACTGGGTCCAATTTGTTTTCAAATTCTGCTATTTTCAAGTTGTACAAATTGTTTTTATCAAGATCTCAGTTTCACAAATATTTTTTTTTAATTGAATCAAGGCCAATGATTCCTCTAAGTCTACCTACACCCTTTCATAATTTTTTCATATTTCTTTAGTACAATTTTTTTTCCAGGTATCCAGTCTTCAAATTAATAAAAATAATATATTAAAACAAATTTTGTTTTTTTGTAGAATATGCTATATGATTGATGGTAATTTTGTAAGGTCCACTATACTTTAATTCTATTTATCTTTTTATTTTCTTGTATTGGTTGAGTATACGTTTTAATCTCATTATAATATTTTTTAGAATAGAATAAATGCATTTTTTCTCTTTACACGTTGTTCAGTGTTCTTCTTTTCCTTTTAGAGTTCATACATTCTAACCACAGTGCTTTCATTATTCATTTGAAATGAGCGAGATAGGAATCTATGCATTATGAATCTTTAGATCTGAAAAAGTAGACCTATTATTAGTCAAGCTCTCTGAAAATGTTTGATATCTTAGAACAGTACTCATTGTACAAGTATTGTAGATAAAAGGAGATTGCTAATTTGAAAACTAATGATTCTTAATTTTATTATTTAATTCAGGGTTCAATAGCAATATTGTCAGCTATTCACATCTACCAAATAATAAGTTTCAAATTTATCAGAATTCTCATGCAAACTAAAACAGATGTATTTCCGTGTTTTTTTTTTTTTTTAATTCAAACCCATTACAAATCATTAAAAAAACAGTGATAGCTCATGTTTGCTTCTTGCATGGGGTCAATTTTGGGACTTTTAAATTCAACATCTACTGCAAATGGGTATCCTTCTTTTATTTGAGTAGAATTTGTTGGCTATCTACGCATCTTTTTTCCAATGTTCTTTCTCAAAGTTTTGTGCATGATAAATTCACATGTTAAAGGACCATTGAACACAGTAGAACTGCATTATAAACAAATGCATAACAGAAAGACAATGCAAAAGCACTTATCCCAAATAAATAGTTTTTCAAATGAGTAGTGGATTTATATTTGACAAATTTTATTTAGTTCAATTTCCATTCCCCCTGCATCATGTGACAGCCATCAGCCAATTACAAAATGCATATACATATAAGATGTGATTTGTTGCACATGCTCAGTAGGAGCTGGTGCCTCCGAAAGTGAACATATCAAAAATGTTGATATTGGAACTGAATTGGAAAGTTGTTTACAAATGCATGCTGTATCTGAAACATAATTAGTCATGCAAATACAAAAAAAAATGCTTGAGATAAAGAATTTGTCACTCAGAAAAACAATTACTTTGTTATATATCCAGCCATGGGGTAGTACGGCTTTGTAAACAAAAATCTATTTGTCTATTATTTCCCGTGGCCGGACATTTAGCCGACGGACACTTGGCCGACGGACACTTGGCTGACGGACATTTGGCCGACGGACATTTGGCCGAAACACAAGTGGCTGTCAGATAACAGTCCGGCACGAGATAGATAGATTTGATAGATAGATAGATAGATAGATACATAGATTAGATAGATAGCGCAATAGATGCAATAGATACATTTGATAGATATGATAGATAGATTTGATAGATAAATAGATAGATTTGATATATAGATAATTTCCCAGACAGAGAATTACAAAACGTGCGGCCTGGGACCCATGGTAAGGTTCCCAGAGGCAGTTGCGGCGCCCGAGGCTCTGATTAGAACAGAGCACTCTGGAACGTATCTGCCCTCGGCAGAAATCAGAACATTCTTTAGCTTTCTGTCTGTCAGCCAAATGTCCGTTGGCCAAATGTCCGTCGACCAAATGTCCGTCTGCCAAATGTCCTTCTGCCAAATGTCCTTCTGCATTTTGTCAGAGCACCATTATTTCCTATGTGGAACATCTTCAGGTCAACAGAGGGGAAGCTAGATCGCAGGTTAAACTTAATAAAGTTAAATATGTAGCTAATACTACTGCTACAAGTCAACAGTAGCACAAAAATATTTGTTTTTGTTATTGAGTTAGGATTGTCATGGACAAGTGATGCTTACATGTTTAATGACTCACATGTGAATCAATCAATTTATAAGGAACTTGCTGGATCACTATTGAATAGTGTAACACTGTACATTTTAAGCCTTTTTCCCCCCAGCCTGCGGAACAAGCCTTTCCTGCCTCTAGGGTAAAGTTTTTAACTAAATGTATGAATGAATGAAATACATTTTTCATTGTTGATCTATCTGTTAAAGGGGACACTGGTTTTAGGGTTTCAAATAAATGCAAAGAATATAAAAAAAAGTAGAGATTTCTTTGCATTTCTCTAAATCCAAAGGCACATGTGTATTAAAAATATAGTTCGAACCACACTGAAAGTACAGGAAAACTGCAGCCAAAAGTGCTCCGAAGCTATATTTTTAGCTTCTTAAAATGAGCCCTATGCATTCAAATTACACTGAAACTATACATTCAAATCATACTGAAATTGCACATAAATAAAATATGATCATCTATATGTTAATCTTTCTGACTGGAGGTTTAAATATTTTAATTATAAAATGACCCAACTACATTTCACCCATGCCATAAATTGATATTAATGATTAAGTGAAACAACTTTCATTCAATCATATTAGTTAGTGAGTCATTAGCAATAGCTTAGCTGCCATATTTTACATTTGCTTTTTCTGTTTTTTTTTGTTCTGTTAGTCATGGCTGTAAAAATAATTTTGAGAATACTTTGAAAAAACAATTTCTTATAGTCTTTTATTTGCTTGTATTACGTAACTAGATTTAGCTGTTATATTTATTTATAACTGAAAAAATGATTTCTAAATTCTACTTATTGATTAAGATTCTTTGGCAATAGATTTTAAAATGTCTGAGCTGTTATAGAGTTTTTTGATGTGCAAATTCAAAGTGCTTGGATTGGAAGCAGGCTTCTTTAATGCACACTCAGGTTTTGTTCATAGGAAAATTCATCATAAATAGGAGAGCTTATTATTGCAATAGTAAGCAACATTTACGTTTCAACAGTAATTTACAAGAACTCTTAAAACAAATACATTTCACCAAAAAGATCTGCAAAATAAATATTTAAATTCTAATAAACTGTACTAGTAAACTTTTTGTGATTTTTTTTGTGGTCCATTAAAGGGACAATGGTAATGTTTTTTATTGATAACACACATTTGCTTACACTGTGCACCCACCTCCAATATCTCAATCCTGCTTCTATCTTCCATGCAACGGCTTATTGTGAATAGATTTAAAAGCTGGATTTACATACTAGACTCCATTTATCATGTACCGGTTTATCATGTGCCGGTCAGACAAGGTTCATTATAATGAACTTCATCTGCCCAGCCTTGCAGCGAGCAGGCAGCATCCGATCCCCACATTTAACATTGCTGGTAATTCCCCTTTTAGGCATAAAGACAATACTAATGAAAACAAGTTTATTGTGCAGGAGCTGGGTGCTGTGGAGTTGGACACAGGACTTGGCAGGAGACACATAAGTGCCCACACTGGGGCCAAAGAGTGCCTGCCCTGGGACTGAGGAGTGCCCACACTGGGCCTTGAACAGAAAGAATGCCTGCACCCGGGCCTTGGACAAGAGGAATGCCTGTACCAGGCTTTGGACATTAAGAATGCCTGCACCAGGGCTTTGGACAGGAATAATGACCGCACCGCAGCCATTGGACAGGACAGGAGGAGTGTCCGCACTGGGGCCTTGGATAGGAGGAATGACCGCACTGGGGCTTTGGATAGGAGGAATGACCGCACCGGGGCCTTGGATAGGAGGAATGACCGCACCAGGGCCTTGGACAGGAAGAATTCCCTCTGGATCTGATTCTTGGCAAGTGATTGTACACTTCAATTTATTACAGTAGTCTGAACTTGAATAACATTTTACACAGATGAGAAAAATTGTATTAATGAATTGTTATCTGAAACCTACTACATTTTATTAACGAACTGAAACACTGCGGCAATTTACATCCATTCTTCTTGCTAGTTCAATTGTTGAGCTCCTAAATGATGCTATACAAATTGTGTTGAATTTATAAGTTGAATTTGCAGGTTGAAATAAGATGAATTTGCAGGTTATATTCTTGAACTCTGAATGAGACAAATTTTGTGGAAAAATAGATATAATTTGATTGTGATTTTTTTTAAATGCCATTCTATACAATGCCTAAGTTTCACACTTTGCCTGTAATATAAAAAAAACAATCAAAACCTGTACAAGAACTGCAAATACATTTAACTAACTCTAAACCACAAAGTGCTACACAAATCTTTAAATGTAACATAAAGCCAATCAAATGAAACAATACATATATAGCCTTAAGCTTTACAAAACTCCAGTATAGTTCTGTCTGTAAATTCCTGTAAAACAGACACTGATGTGGTCCTGTTGGTAATGTACTTACAGCCAGTCACCTTAATTGTATGAGGCATCTAATGAGTCCATCTCTACTCTAACTTACAGAATAAACCCCTAATATTATAAGTTATAATACAGCAAACCGCAAGTAATCCAAAGTTGATTTTCTGAAACAAGTATATAACTATTAAAATTTTGTACTGAAGGAATCTGCTGAATAAAAACATGTGTAAGTCCAAAATTTATGTAATGTGTCCTGAGGTACTGATGTGTTTTAAAGTTCAAAGTTCCATTTTCAGAGGTAGTTTTGGTAGCAGTAGTCCTGTGTTTAAAAAAACCCCAATAAAACAAATAACACAATACATCTAGTAAAGATTGGCACTCACCTGGCTGGCTTACAGGTGCATGTGATTTGACTCTTCTCCAATAGTAAGCTTTTGCCATACAAACTACCAATCATACTTGATTATTGAATACCAGGTCAGAATGACCAGAATGTGGGCTGACCAAATCAGAATTTTCAAAGTCTGCAATATTTGGTTTCTACATATACACTGACAATAAGTGATTATCTCACACGTTCACAGTTCTATCTCTATAAAGGGGAAGTATAATGTAAGATTTTCTACATTTTAATGTGTTCCAAATGATCCATTTTATCTGCTGCAGTGAATTAAATTGTTTTTAAAATATCTCGTTAACCATTATTTGGCATTTAAAATTGGCATTTTCCTGTTGAAAACTCTACTGATACTAAAAAATGCAATACTGTATCAATGGCTACTGAAAATCTATGGAAACAAGAGTTATCAGAAGACATGTACCCCCAAGAGATGGTGGGAGAGATACAGCCCTTTTTAAAGGGTGTTCCCACATTAGCTGTAAATAGAAAAAAGTCAGAAAAGTGAGCTAAAAAAAAGCTGCACATCAAACAGTAATAAGAGACACAGAGTATTCTCAAAGTTAATATAACAAAAGATTTACTGGAAAGTTGCAACAGTATTAGTAAATACACAACACATTAAAATATTGTCATTCTGACACAATAAAAGCTTTAAAAGTAAACCACCAGTGGTATATATTGGAAGCACAACACAGGAGACTCCTTTTAAGATGATAGTAATATTCACAATCAAATGTCCTGCTGATTATATAACACTCCTCCACATAAAAACGATTTTGGTCAATATAGAAGCATCTACGGTCAGACCCCTGCACACTCACTGTACAGACATTGGTATGTGAGTGTTCACCTGGTATATCAAACTTTCTCGCATTAGTGTATACTCACTGCCTGTACTCATGGCTATATGTTTGTGTTTGTTGATGTCCTTAGATGTGACCTTTTGTGGACCATGCAGCTGTGGCGTTTTTTTGCGTTCACTCTCTCACTTCCAAGATGTATTCTCTTAATCCAGATGCCTCTTTTTAAAGGGTTTGTTCACGTGGAGAAGTGGTTACAAGCCTCTCTCTTAAAGGCATATTATGCTTGTTTCTTTGTACCACACAGATACTCCTTACAAGATGTGCTATTTTGCACTTCCGCTCATGCGTTAACTTCGCTAGAAGTAAACTGTTTGCTTACGTTGGGTTGCGCTCATATTATGAGTTGAAAGTAAAACTTTTACACGCTAACGCAACCTTATGCACACAAAACGATGCACTTCACAGACTCACAATCACATTAACTTATTCCCCCATAAGCTTCTATGAAGCGCATAAGCCAAAAAAAAACATACTCACGTCCTAACCAGCATCGCAATAAGCCTTATCTCTATAACCCCTAAACCACCATATAGCTCACCACAAAACACCCCACTACACTATTAACCCCTAAACCAAAGCACAGCCCACCGCAAAACACCCAAACCCTAAACCCCCACATAGCCAACTGCGAAACATCTCACTTCACTATTCACCCCAATACCACTACATAGCCACAATGCAAAACACCCCACTACACAAATAACCCCTAATCTGTCTCATCCCAATTTCAAAGTACCCTGCTATACTATTAACCCCCTGATTGCCACAGCCCACATCACAAACTACCTTGCTATTAACCCCTAATCTGTCACACACCTCATCGCAAACTGCCATGCTACAATATTAACTCCCTAACCGCCACACACCCACATCACAAACTACCCCACTACACTTCTAACTGCCAAAACCTCATTGCAAAGAACTCCCTAACCTCCTAATAGCTAACCTCCCAACACCCCTAACCTAACACCGCCTATGTTACCAAAAAAAAAACTTCCATTACAGAAAAAAGAAAAAAAAATCACAACCAGTAAGATCTATGCTAAAACTAAATACACCTTAAAAAAAATACCCCTAAAAACCTACTAAACTAACACAAAATGGAATTTTGTCGGTCATTCACCTAGTTGAAGTGAATAGTTCTTTTGGTGAACAAAATCCAATCCTAACAATTTAACCCCCACCCCAAAAAAACCCTAACTTTTAAAAACCTTACACTAAAGATTGCCCTGATCAGGGCATTGCCCTAAAATGATTACTTCCATCTTCTATCTTCCATCCGATGCTTCTAATCTTCTATCCAAAGTTTATTTTTTTTCTTCTTATTTTCCATCAAATTCGTCTTCATGTGGTCACCACCACACACTGAAGTTTGAATGTGTGGTTCCTCTTATAAACGGGTGCCCTTGCATTCCTATTGGCTGTTTTTCAAATCCAAATTTAAATCAGCTAATAGAATGAAAGATTTTAATATATGGGGGAGCCTCACATTCAAGCTTTAGCCTTGCATTAGGGGTCAATAGTGTAGCATGGTACTTTGCAATATAGAGGAGTATCTGTTTAGGGTTTCATAGTGTAGTTGGGTACTTTGCGATGTTGGCTTGTGTTGGTTTAGGGGGTAATAGTATAGTTTAGTGCAATGTTTTCCTCTGGCCAAACTCTTCATGTGAACTCTCAAGTCGCGTAAAAAGTTTGAACGTAAAATGCAATTGCGTTTGTGCAATACAACTTGTAATAAGAACGCATATTTTGATGTGGGGTTTTGTTGGTTTAGGAGTTAATAGTAATAGTAAAGTGCAATTGTGTTTGTACAATCACAACTTGTAATACAAGCGCACATTTCCGTTCAATGCTGCCCATAGAGCATGGGGAGCATGAGTTATCATGAATTTGAGCATATGAGTTTGTGATAATCTAAACACTGCGCCAATTGCAATGTGAATTTGAGCACGAAAAACACTGCAATCTCGCAATTGCATTCATGATCCTCGCACTAACGTTAGGGCATCACTTGTAATCTGGCCCTAAGAGTGTGAACAGATCACTAACAAACATCACCGACACTAACTAAACCTATTAACCCCTAAACCGACATTCCCAAACATTGCCAACAGTAACTTAACCTATTAACCCCTAAACTGCAGTTCCCTGACACTAACTAAACCTATTTGAACGTAAAATGCAATTGCGTTTGTGCAATACAACTTGTAATAAGAACGCATATTTTGATGTGGGGTTTTGTTGGTTTAGGAGTTAATAGTATATTTAAGTGCAACTTTTTCCTCCGGCCAAACTCTTTAAGTGGATTCTTTCAAGTCTCGTAAAAAGTTTGAGCGTAAAGTGCAATTGTGTTCGTACAATCACAACTTGTAATACAAGCGCACATTTCCGTTTAATGCTGCCCATAGAGCATATGGGGAGCATGAGTTATCATGAATTTGAGCATATGAGTTTGTGATAATCTAAACACTGCGCCAATTGCAATGTGAATTTGAGCACGAAAAACACTGCAATCTCGCAATTGCATTCATGATCCTCGCACTAACGTTAGGGCATCACTTGTAATCTGGCCCTAAGAGTGTGAACAGATCACTAACAAACATCACCGACACTAACTAAACCTATTAACCCCTAAACCGACATTCCCAAACATTGCCAACAGTAACTAAACCTATTAACCCCTAAACTGCAGTTCCCTGACACTAACTAAACCTATTAACCCCTAAACCGCTACCCCCCCACATCACAACAACCTAAATTAAACTATATTAACCCCTAAACCTAACACCCCCTAACTTTAACATAATTAAAATAAACCTAAATTAAAGTTACAATTATTAATTAACTACCTATTTAAAAATAAATACAAACTTACCTGTGAAATAAAAATAAACCATAAATCTAATACTGATAAAATAAATGCAGTATGGTTAAACTTCAATAGTTTAAACTGTGATTCTATAGCAGTTAGATGAAGCATTGCAACAATAGTTGCTGTAATAAACACGTTAAATTGGACACTAGAGAATGCACCAATAAGATCAAGGTGATAAAATAGAAAATAAAATAGTGCATAGCGCTAATAGTGACTGTGTAAATTTAGTAGTGAGGTGATGGTGTTTCCCTATGTAATAAACACACTAAACTGGACACTAAAAAATGTGACAATAAGATCAAGTTGATAAAATTGCCAAAAAGAACAATTAAGATAGCGATCTGTGCTAATAGTGACTGTATATATTATATAGTGAAGTGATGGTATTTCCCTGTGTGTACGTGGAGATATGAGAGAAAGCTAATTTACATGTGAAAAACAGATATTTAATAAGTTAAAACTGGCTTAAGCATACCTTATAGACGGAAAAAAACATATACAAATAATACAAAAATAGGTAAAGCAGTCCGTTAGGTAGATTAAATGTAATCCAAATATTGTGATCCAAAAGAGAGAGAAATAGTGATGGGACCTGTGAAAAAAGGAACAAAAAATACTGCATAGAGCGATCACAATAAAGAAGCAAAATCATTTATATTTTTTTCAGATCGCTCTGTGCAGTATTTTTTGTTCTTTTTTTTCACAGGTTCCATCACTATTTCTCTCTATTTTGGATCTCAATATTTGGATTACATTTAATCTACCTAAGGACTATTTTCCATTTTTTTGTCGGTGATATACTTTGGATCCCACCACCTCACCAAACTGGGGATACCCTACTCAGATTTTATTTTGGGACACCATACTTACTCCACACATAAGAACTTGTTTTGGGACACCATTCCGCCCATCTATCCCCCTTTTTTTCTGGGGATTTCTGATTATTTTATTGGTTCTCGTTTTTCTTTTTTCTTATATTAATATATATTTTTTCAGATTGGCCAATCTTTTTCCATTGCACGACTCTAGCCGTGCCTGTATTATTTGTATTATTTGTATATGTTTTTTTCCGTCTATAAGGTATGCTTAAGCCAGTTTTAACTTATTAAATATCTGTTTTTCACATGTAAATTAGCTTTCTCTCATATCTCCACATGCACACAGGGAAATACCATCACTTCACTACTATAATATCTACAGTCACTATTAGCGCAGATCGCTATCTTAATTGTTCTTTTTTTTTTTTTATTGAGGTTTTTTTCACAAAAAAGCAAATAAAAAAGACCAAGTCAACATTGAACAGTTTGTCAATATCATATACAATGAGTACATTGATTGTTTTGTTGGTACAAGCTTATACAATATAATAAAGTAAGGTATACAAAACTGTATGGTATCTGAAAATCAAAGCAACACTATCTACCTTAATGCAGATGTACATTATGAATGGAACCTCTTTTTTTTCTTTTCATAGGAATATATGTTAGGAATATATGTTAGGAATATATGTGCCTCCATAGCTTCAAAGGGCCACTCATGGACCAATACAGGCTTGTATAACTCAGAGGAGGGAATATAATAGTGGAAATCGTCAAGGTTGTGCAGGAGGTCTCTATTGGGTCTCATATGTGTGCAAAGAAAAATTTAGAACTTAGTGTATCCTATAGCAAAGGAGACCACTTTTGGGCCTTAGACGAGACAAACCTACATTTTATACTTAACCTAAAATTAAAAAAAAAAGTTCAACTGACTGTCCCCATCAGATAAACAGCAATAACAGCACAGGGAATGCCTCCAGCAGGGAACCGCGGCTCTTTCAAAGCACTCCGTTTGAATAGCAAGACTAAGAGGGCTACGACAGGGTACATATTACATACATAGTGAAGATGGCACAGAATTGGGTATGAATTTTCTATCAATTGTCTTTCAATTTGCAGTGTGTGAGCAGTATTAAGACTCATAGTTATATAAGGGGCAATCAGTGGTATATTTAGGTAGGCAGAACAAAACAAAGGCGATAAGCTTAGAGAGTTAGGCTCAAGAGGGTCTCACCACTATAGCCTGTACATAAGTACATATATCTTACTGGGCCATGTTTAGGACCTAAGGGAACACCTCATGCTTGGAGTGAGTTGGTTATATCAACTGAGTACCGTACCTATAATAAGCTGGAACCATATGCAAGAAGAGCTCTAATTCTGGGGGTCATAATGAGCTCAGTCCCAGACCATAAAACCATGTGGTTTAACAATCCTGTAGAGTTACCAAAATACAGTATAGTGTCATTATATGTTAGGGAGAAAATAAATAAATAACTGTATATGTACATTGTTATGTCATAGGATTAGAAACATACATATAATTATCTGAGTGGTAGGGGGCCACTCCAGTGCGGACAGATTGCATAGAAAAGAATAGTGGTAGGGAGGTGTCACGCTACGTTGCAGTTGGCACATTAATAAACCCCACAAGTCATTATATACAAACAGTATTGTGAAAAAATATAAGTTAAATCCCCCAATATTTTCAGCATATTCACATAGTAAAGGAGGATTGGCTCAAAACAAAATTAACAAATTTATCTTGATGAAAAAGAAAAGCAGCACTTGTGGGACACTGGCTTACAATAAAAAGTCCAAACTTTATTCCATAGGTTTAAAATCACAGGTAGGATCAGGGAATTAACCCCTTACGTGTTTCGTGCTCCAACTGAGCACTTAGTCATAGGGCAAAGTGCTCAGTTGGAGCACGAAACACGTAAGGGGTTAATTCCCTGATCCTACCTGTGATTTTAAACCTATGGAATAAAGTTTGGACTTTTTATTGTAAGCCAGTGTCCCACGAGTGCTGCTTTTCTTTTTCAATTTGACTTTTTGACAGTGGGAGATATGTGTGAACATGCAATAAAAGCCTTCTTAGGAAGTCCTCATAGAGAAGGTTGACAATATGGATATGGTAGGTAATTATGTTATATAGGGGTCACTGAGAGACATGTCAACAGCCATAGAGTTTCATAGACCCGCTAATAAAAAACTGCTGGTGTGGGTTTCAAATCACTCAGACATTGAATCCCCTAGATATAAAATTGCAAGATTGTCAGCCTATTCCTAGACATAGGGATACACCACCTGCTTTAAAGAACATGTTCTCACCAATCCCCTTGTAACTACAGAGGTGATCCATAAGGGGAACTTTGTTACAAAATAGGACACCGCAAATGGCCCAGCGCCATCGCTGCATGTACACTCTGCGCACCATCATATTTGGCGGTTAAACCAGGCCACCGACAAGGAGTGGAGCCAGGCATGGTTTGTGGTCCTCCAAGGCCCGGCTGGGTCACATGCATGTAGTAGGATCACTTCCTCCAGAACCGGTTGTAGTGGCCACATCGCATGGCATCGCATGGCAACAGACTCGACTCCATCAGAGCATAATTCCAGAATGGGGCAAGGCACTCTTGAACTGACACACCATCGGGGAATGGCACAAAGGCTGCTGAGTCTCCACTTAAGTGTCTCGCATCACCGGTAGAGCAGGAGGTAAGTGCTGCATGGGGCCCTTTATCTTCTGTAGCGCCATCTGATATTCCTTCCATAGTTGGCAAGGATGTGAGTCTCCTGTGTGTAGGTATCTGGGAAGGTGTTAGACAGCTATCTGGCTCTTTGTGCGTAGCCTCCATGGAAGACACATCCATGTTAGGGGACAATCAGTTGCAGTCAGCTTGTAGGTTTATAATGAAGATAATGTTGAGGATACATTTGAAAGTGTATTCACGCAGTTGCACAGGAACTGCTCTACCCAGTTTACTGGGGGGGGGGGTCTGGATCTCATGGTTAGGCCGCCTCCTGAGATCTAAACGGTCCGGATCAGGGTTCCAAAGTCACTGAAACAGCAATTGTAGTATTGTTGAGTTCACCATATCATAGTGAATCTATATCACTTGTGGTCTGTAGGTGATAGTGCTGTATATGAAAGATATTCAGCGGATATCTCAATCATCCTTCAGAGAGCCTGATATTGCGTCCATATTGGTTCGCCGTCTGGACACGCCCCCCCCCGCTATCTTAATTGTTCTTTTAGGCAATTTTATCACCTTGATCTTATTGTCACATTTTTTAGTTTCCAACTTAGTGTGTTTATTACACAGGGAAACACCATCACTTCACTACTAAATTTACACAGTCGCTATTAGCGCTATTCACTATTTTATTTTCTATTTTATCACCTTGATCTTATTGTTGCATTCTCTAGTGTCCAATTTAACGTGTTTATTACAGCAACTATTGTTTCAAAGCTTCATCTAAGTGCTATATAATCGCAGATTAAACTATTGCAGTTTAACCATACTGCATTTATTTTATCAGTATTAGATTTACTGTCTTTATACTTGTATTATTTTATTTTTTTAAAGTATACTTAAAGGGACATGGAACCCATATTTGTTCTTTGAAGATTTAGAAAGAGCATACAATTATAAACAACTTTCTAATTTACTTCTATTATCTATTTTGCTTCATTCTCGATATTTTTTGCTGAAAAGCATATCTAGATATGCTTAGTAGCTGCTGATTGGTAGCTGCACATAGATGCCTCCTGTGATTGGTTCACCTTGTGCATTGCTATTTCTTCATTAAAGAATATCTAAAGAATGAAGCAAATTAGGTAATAGAAGTAAATTGGAATGTTGTTTAAAATTGTATTCTCTACCTTAATCATGAAAGAAAATGTTTGGGTATAGTGTCCCTTTAAGCCTCACTCAGAGGCGCTCCTTCACCCTTACATTAGTTACACACGTTCTGAACAATTTTTTTAGGCTATTGTTCTTATATGAAGTGAGCGTGTATACATTTCTGCATCTTTGGCGCTGTCCTCTATGCACTTTCCCTATAAATAAAAATAAACCCTAAGCTAGCTACAATATAACTATTTACTAACTACCTAGTTAAAATAAATACAAACTTACCTGTGAAATAAAAAGAAAACCTAAGCTTACACTAATAAAACCTAACATTACAAAAATAAAAAAAACTAATTACAATTACAAAAAATAAGAAAAAATAAAAAAAAATACCATAACAAAAAACAAACAAACAAAATTATCAAAAACAATAAAAATTATTCCTATTCTAATACTGAAGAAAAAAAAACCCACCCCAAATAAAAAACCCTAATCTATAATAAACCTTTTGTAGGCCCTTAAAATGGCCTTTTGTAGGGCATTGCCCTAACGTTACCAGCTCTTTTGCAAAAAAAATTAAAACAAGCACCCACTAACATTACAAAGCCCCCCAAACCCACAAAATAAAAATAAACCTAATCTGCCCATTCCCCCGAAAAGGGCTTTTGTATGGGCATTGACCTTTGTATGGGCATTGACCTTAAAGGGACATTCAGCAATTTTTCGGCCCATTAAAAATAAAAAATGCCTAATCTCAAACAAAAAAAAACACTCCAAAAATAAAAAAATCCCATTACAAAAAATTACAAACGAAATTATCCAAAATAATAAAAAGTATTCCTATTCTAATACTGTAATGCTCGTGGGATATTCCTATATCAGACCAAACTTGGCCAGTAGTCTTCTTATCCCGGCAGACGATCGCATAAAGAGGACCTCAATGTCGGACCGATGGACCTCCGCCCGGTTGTCCGCCTCCGTGCATTGACCGCTCTGCCTCCACGGGGATGAAGAAGATGCCGGTCCCGCGATGGATGAAGATGGAGCCACCTGGATGAAGATGCGTCGCTGCTGGGATGAAGATCTTTCGCCGGACTTCAGCAACTGTGAGTACCGATTTTTGGGTTGGTGTTAGTTTTTTTTGGGGGGTTGTGTTTATTTTTAGGTTAGGGCTTTTAATGGGCAGAAAAAGAGCTGAATGCCCTTTTCAGGGGGTGGGGGTTTGTAATGTTAGGGGGTATTTGCTTTTATTTTTTTGGAAAATAACTGTTAACTTTAGAGCCTTTTAAGGGCCCTTGGTAGTTTATTATAGATTAGGGTTTTTTATTTTGGGGTGGTTTTTTTTGTGTTTGTTTTTTTAAATGGGGTAATTTTTATTATTTTGGATAATTTCATTTTGTTATTTTTTGTTATGGTTGTTTTTTTCATTTTTTGTAATTGTAGTGTTTATTATTTTTTGTAATGTTAGGTTTTTTATTTTTTAGGGGTTAATATAGCTTAATTTAGGTTGTTGTGATGTGGGGGCCGACGGTTTAGGGGTTAATAGGTTTAGTTAGTGTTGGCGATGTGGGTGTATTGCGGTTTAGGGGTTAATGGGTTTAGTTAGTGTTGGCGATATTTGGGAACTACAGTTTAGCGGTTAATAGGTTTAGTTAGTGTCGGCTATGTCGGGGAACTGCCGTTTAAGGGTTAATAGGTTAAGCTCATGTCGGTGATGTTTGGGAACTGCGGTTTAGGAGTTAATAGGTTTAGTTTGTGTCTGCGATGTCGGGGAACTGAAGTTTAGAGGTTAATAGGTTTAGTTAGTGTCGGCGATGTTGTGGAACGGCGGTTAAGGGGTTAATAGGATTATTTTATGATTTATTTAGTGCCGGCAATGTTGGGGAACTGCGGTTTAGATTAGAACAATGAAAAATTCTGAATATGAATAAAGAATGGATCCGAAAATTTGGAAACTGATTTATTAATTTTCAGAATTTTTCGGGAGTTTAGTTATGGTGTCGATTCGGAAATTCAGATGCATTCGAATCTCCAAATCAGCCAAAATTTGTCAGAAAATGAAATTCAGCCGAAATGAAATGTACATATCTAGAATTATTTCAATGCCGCTCAGCCTGCACATATCCTTTACCATAATTATTTCCTCTACTGCCAGATTACATCAACTGAAAATAACCCAATAACAAATGAAACCTTCATCAACAGATTAAAGGGACAGGAAACATCAAATTTTTTCATGATTTGGATAGAACATGCAATTTTTAACAACTTTCCAATTTACTTCTATAATCAAAATTGCTTCGTTATCTTGTTATATAATATTGCACTACTGGCTGCTAGGTGAACCAATCACAAGAGACAAATGTGTGAAGGAACCAATCAGCAGCTAGCTCCTACTAGTGTAGGATATGTGCTTATTGTTTTTCAATAAGGGATACCAAGAGAACGAAGCACATTTGGAAATAGAAGTGAATTTAAAAGTGTCTTAAAATGATATGTTCTATCCTAATAATGATAGTTTAATTTTGACTCTCCTATCTCTAGTGATGTCGCAAACTTAAAATTTTCCATTCGCGAACATGAAACATGAAATTCCGCAAATGTTCGCGAATGGGCGAACCGGGCGAACCGCCATTGACTTCAATAGGCAGGCGAATTTTAAAACCCACAGGGACTCTTTCTGGCCACAATAGTGATGGAAAAGTTGTTTCAAGGGTACTAACACCTGGACTGTGGCATGCTGGAGGGGGATCCATGGCAAAACTCCCACGTAAAATTACATAGTTGATGCAGAGTCTGGTTTTAATCCATAAAGGGCATAAATCACCTAACATTCCTAAATTGTTTGGAATAACGTGCTTTAAAACATCAGGTATGATGTTGTATCGATCAGGTAGTGTAAGGGTTACGCCCGCTTCACAGTGACAGACCAAACTCCCCGTTTAACGCACCGCAAACAACCGCAAACAGTCCATTTGCACAACAGCAAACTCCCCATTTGAGATGGAAAAAGATGCTTGGTCAGTCCTCCTACTTCAAGTTTGGGGCACTGCGCGTGCAATCGTGGCCGGACATTTGGCCGACGGACATTTGGCCGAAACACAAGTGGCTGTCAGATAACAGTCTGGCCACGAGATAGATAGATTTGATAGATAGATACATAGATTAGATAGATAGATCAATAGATGCAATAGATACATTTGATAGATACGATAGATAGATAGATAGATATATTTGATAGATAAATAGATAGATTTGATAGATAGATAATTTCCCAGACAGAGAATTACAAGACGTGCGGCCTGGGACCCATGGTAAGGTTCCCAGAGGCAGTTGCGGCGCCAGGGGACGTTTATATGGCATGGATTTTAGGAACCGGGAGATGGAAAAAGATGCTTGGTCGGTCCTCCTACTTCAAATTTGGGGCACTGCGCGTGCAATTGTGGCCGGACTTTTAGCCGACGGACATTTGGCAGACGGACATTTGGCCGACTGACATTTGGCCGACTGACATTTGGCCGAAACACAAGTGGCTGTCAGATAACAGTCCGGCCACGAGATAGATAGATTTGATAGATAGATACATAGATTAGATAGATAGATCAATAGATGCAATAGATACATTTGATAGATACGATAAATAGATAGATAGATAGATTTGATAGATAAATAGATAGATTTGATAGATAGATAATTTCCCAGACAGAGAATTACAAGACGTGCGGTCTGGGACCCATGGTAAGGTTCCCAGAGGAAGTTGCGGTGCAAGGGGACGTGTATATGGCATGGATTTTAGGAACCGGGAGATGGAAAAAGATGCTTGGTCGGTCCTCCTACTTCAAATTTGGGGCACTGAGCGTGCACTCTAATTTGCCACCAGATAGGAGTGGTGTGTTAAGTAGTACTATTCCTATCAGTTTAATCCCTGTTACGTGCCTTTTTTTTTGGTTTGGTTTTTGAAGCCACAGTGCAGCACCAGAGGCCATAAAAATTTGGCATGTACACATGCCTGAAAAATTAGGTATTGTTGCACCCGCTACTGTAGCAGCGGCCAGAAAAATTGATGTTTGTTTCCCAGGCAGAAAGTGCCCTAAAACATTGCGGCTTGAACCCTAGTTGGTGGCGGATAAGTCACGCAAGTCATCCGGCATTTGAAGATAAAATACAGCAGCGTGTGGACCATTTTTAGCCCAAGGCAGCTCATCTCATCAGGCCTTTTTTACTCAAATGTATCGCCCAATGTCAGTCCCTTCGGGATCCATCCCTCATTCATCTTAATAAAAGTGAGGTAATCTAGACTTTTTTGACCTAAGCGACTTCTCTTCTCAGTGACAATACCTCCTGCTGCACTGAAGGTCCTTTCTGACAGGACACTTGAAGCAGGGCAGGCCAGAAGTTCTATCGCAAATTGGGATAGCTCAGGCCACAGGTCAAGCCTGCACACCCAGTAGTCAAGGGGTTCATCGCTCCTCAGAGTGTCGAGATCTGCAGTTAAGGCGAGGTATTCTGATACCTGTCGGTTGTAGCAGCGGCCAGAAAAATTGATGTTTGTTTCCCAGGCAGAAAGTGCCCTAAAACATTGCGGCTTGAACCCTAGTTGGTGGCGGATAAGTCACGCAAGTCATCCGGCATTTGAAGATAAAATACAGCAGCGTGTGGACCATTTTTAGCCCAAGGCAGCTCATCTCATCAGGCCTTTTTTACTCAAATGTATCGCCAAATGTCAGTCCCTTCGGGATCCATCCCTCATTCATCTTAATAAAGGTGAGGTAATCTAGACTTTTTTGACCTAAGCGACTTCTCTTCTCAGTGACAATACCTCCTGCTGCACTGAAGGTCCTTTCTGACAGGACACTTGAAGCAGGGCAGGCCAGAAGTTCTATCGCAAATTGGGATAGCTCAGGCCACAGGTCAAGCCTGCACACCCAGTAGTCAAGGGGTTCATCGCTCCTCAGAGTGTCGAGATCTGCAGTTAAGGCGAGGTATTCTGATACCTGTCGGTTGAGTCATTCTCTGAGGGTGGACCCCGAAGGGCTCTGGCGATGCATAGGACTTAAAAAGCTCTGCATGTCCTCCATCAACAACACGTCTGTAAAGCGTCCTGTCCTTGCCGGCGTGGTTGTGGGAGACGGAGGATTACTTTCACCCTTATACGCTGTGTAAAGCATACTTTTTAATTTATTTTGGAACTGCTGCATCCTTTCCGACTTGCGGTAATTCGGTAACATTTCAGGCACTTTATGCTTATACCGGGGGTAGCGTGGACACCCAGTACAGGTCGTTCTCCTTCAGCTTTTTTATACGAGGGTCCCTCAACAGGCACAACAGCATGAAAGACCTCATTTGCACAAGGTTGGATGCCGAGCTACTCATGTCCCGTTCCTCGTCCTCAGTGATCTCACTGAAGGTATCATCTTCCCCTCAGCCACGTACAACACCACGGGTACCAGATAGGTGACAACGAGCACCATGGGATGCCTGTTGTGGTTGGTCTTTCTCCTCCTCCTCAAAGCCACATTCCTCCTCTGACACCTCTTCCGCACAATTCTCTTCCAGCGTTGCCGCTGGTCCAGCAAGCGATGCTGATAAGGCTGTTTCTGGTGGTGATGGTGACCACAACTCTTCCTCTTCAAGCTCATCTACAGCCTGATCCAGCACTCTTCGCAGGGCACGCTCCGGGAAGAAAACAAATGGTATGATGTCGCTGATGGTGCCTTTGGTGCGACTGACTAGGTTGTTCACCTCCTCAAAAGGACGCATGAGCCTACAGGCATTGCGCATGAGCGTCCAGTAACGTGGCAAAAAAATTCTCAGCTCCGCAGAGGCTGTCCTAGCACCCCGGTCATACATATACTCGTTAACGGCTTTTTCTTGTTGGAGCAAGTGATCGAACATTAGGAGTGTTGAATTCCAACGTGTCGGGCTGTCGCAAATCAAGCGCCTCACTGGCATGTTGTTTCGCCGCTGGATATCGGCAAGTGCACCATGGCCATGTAGGAACGCCAGAAATTGCCACACACCTTCCTGGCCTGCTTCAGGATGTCCTGTAAGACTAGGTACTTATGCACAAAGCGTTGTATGATCAGATTACACACATGTGCCATGCACGGCACATGTGTCAACTTGCCCAATTTCAATGCCACCACCAAATTACTTCCGTTGTCAGAAACCACTTTGCCAGCTGGTGCGGAGTCAGCCACTGATCCACCTGTGCGTTCAGGGAGGACAGGAGTGCTGGTCCGGTGTGACTCTCTGTTTTCAGGCAAGTCAACCCCAAGACGGCGTGACACTGCCGTATCTGGGATGTGGAATAGTACATGGGGAGCTGGGGGGGTGCCGTTGATGTGGAGCAAGACGCAGCAGCAGAAAAGGACTCAGCCGAGGAGGTTATGGAAGATGATGGAGTAGGAGGAGTTGAGGAGGTGGCAGCAGGCCTGTCTGCAAGTCGTGGTGGTGTCACCCAATGCGCAGTGTAGGTGATATACCTGGTGATATACCTGGCCTGACCATGCTTTGCAGACAAGCTATCAGTGGTCAGATGGACCCTTGCCCCAATACTGTGTGCTAGACATGCTATTACTTCTTTTCGCACAATCGAGTACAGGTTGGGGATTGCCTTTTGTGCAAAGAAATTTCGGCCGGGTACCTTCCACTGCGGTGTCCCAATAGCTACAAATTTTTTGAACGCCTCAGACTCCACCAGCTTGTATGGTAAAAGCTGGCAGGCTAAGAGTTCAGACAAGCCAGCTGTCAGACCCCGGGCAAGGGGGTGACTTTGTGACATTGGCTTCTTACGCTCAAACATGTCCTTGACAGACACCTGACTGTGCGAAGATGAGCAGGAACTGCTCAGGAAGAGAGACGGAGTGGCGGATGGTTGAGAGGGGGCAAGGAGGACAGCAGTGGTTGATGTGGCTGAAGAGGCTGGACCAGGAGGAGGATGGCGGCTTTGAGTTTGTGTGCTGCTTCTACTCATGTGTTGATCCCATAGGCGTTTGTGATGTGCGATCATGTGCCTTCGCAAAGCAGTTGTACCTAGGTGGGTGTTGGACTTCCAACGACTCAGTTTCTTTTGGCACAGGTTGCAAATGGCATCACTATTGTCAGAGGCAGACACATAAAAAAAATGCCACACTGCTGAGCTCTGCGATGACAGCATTCTGGTGGTGGCAACAGCATGCTTTGATTGGCGTGCTGTCTGGCTGACCCCGGGTGCCGATGCATGCTGTCTGACTGTGCCACTAGCCCCTTGCGACGACCTCCCCCTGCTTCCAACTCATCTCCTCCTCCTCCTCCTCTCTGTCTCCCCATCTGAACTTTCCCCCTGTTCTTCTTCTCTTCTAGCAGGCACCCACGTGACATCCACGGACGCATCGTCATCATCAACCACTTCACTTGTATCTGACAAATCAACAAAGGAAGCAGCAGCGAGTACAACATCATCATCATCACACCGTACGTCCATGTCTGTTATTCTGCCTGACTGAGAAATATCACTGTTAATGATGGTTGCGCATCACTTATTTCTTCCAACTGATGTGTAAATAACTCCTCTGACAGATCAAGTGAAGCGGCTGTGGTGCTAGTGTTGGTGGTGGCGGCAGGTGGGCCGAAGATAAGCTGGAGGAGGATGGTGCATCATGGTTCTGAGCGGAAGCTATAGAAGATTGGGTGTCCTGTGTTAAAAAGTCAACTATGTCCTCAGAACTTTTTGAGTTCATGAGACGTGGCCTCTGAACACTGGGCATTATTCTAGGGCCAAAGGGAATCACAGCACCACGACCACAACGGCACCTGTGGGGTGGTCTGCCTCTGCCTGTCATTTTTACATTTTTTAAATGTACACTTACACTACTATTAAACAAGATATGAGTGGTGCCACTGGGCAAGTGGGCACAGTATACGCTGTGAGCCTGACACAAAAAAGCAGACTGATGTTTCACAGTCCAAAAAGTTTTTATTTTTTTAAATGTACACTTACACTACTATTAAACAAGATATGAGTGGTGGCACTGGGCAAGTGGGCACAGTATACGCTGTGAGCCTGACACAAAAAAACAGACTGATGTTTCACAGTCCAAAAAGTTTTTTTTTTTTTAAATTTACGCTTACACTACTATTAAACAAGTTATGAGTGGTGGCACTGGGCAAGTGGGCACAGTATACACTGTGAGCCTGACACAAAAAAAGCAGACTGATGTTTCACAGTCCAAAAAGTTTTTATTTTTTTAAATGTACACTTACACTACTATTAAACAAGATATGAGTGGTGGCACTGGGCAAGTGGGCCCAGTATAAGCTGTGAGCCTGACACAAAAAAGCAGACTGATGTTTCACAGTCCAAAAAGTTTTTTTTGTTCTTAAATGTACACTTACACTACTATTAAACAAGATATGAGTGGTGGCACTGGGCAAGTGGGCACAGTATACGCTGTGAGCCTGACACAAAAAAGCAGACTGATGTTTCACAGTCCAAAAAGTTTTTTTTTTTTAAATGTACACTTACACTACTATTAAACAAGATATGAGTGGTGCCACTGGGCAAGTGGGCACAGTATACGCTGTGAGCCTGACACAAATAAGCAGACTGATGTTTCACAGTCCAAAAAGTTTTTATGTTTTTTAAATGTACACTTACACTACTATTAAACAAGATATGAGTGGTGGCACTGGGCAAGTGGGCACAGTATACGCTGTGAGCCTGACACAAAGAAGCAGACTGATGTTTCACAGTCCAAAAAGTATTTTTTGTATTTAAATGTACACTTACACTAGTATTAAACAAGATATGAGTGGTGGCACTGGGCAAGTGGGCACAGTATATGCTGTGAGCCTGACACAAAAAAGCAGACTGATGTTTCACAGTCCAAAAAGTTTTTATTTTTTTAAATGTACACTTACACTACTATTAAACAAGATATGAGTGGTGGCACTGGGCAAGTGGGCACAGTATACGCTGTGAGCCTAACACAAAAAAGCAGACTGATGTTTCACAGTCCAAAAAGTTTTTTTTGTCTTAAATGTACACTTACACTACTATTAAACAAGATATGAGTGGTGGCACTGGGCAAGTGAGCCCAGTATATGCTGTGAGCCTGACACAAAAAAAGCAGACTGATGTTTCACAGTCCAAAATTTTTTTTTTTTTTTAAATTTACACTTACACCACTATTAAACAAGATATGAGTGGTGGCACTGGGCAAGTGGGCACAGTATACTCTGTGAGTCTGACACAAAAAAGCACACTGATGTTTCACAGTCCAAAAAGTTTTTTTTGTCTTAAATGTACACTTACACTACTATTAAACAAGATATGAGTGGTGGCACTGGGCAAGTGAGCCCAGTATATGCTGTGAGCCTGACACAAAAAAAGCAGACTGATGTTTCACAGTCCAAAATTTTTTTTTTTTTTAAATTTACACTTACACCACTATTAAACAAGATATGAGTGGTGGCACTGGGCAAGTGGGCACAGTATACTCTGTGAGTCTGACACAAAAAAGCACACTGATGTTTCACAGTCCAAAAAGTTTTTTTTGTTTTAAATGTACACTTACACTACTATTAAACAAGATATGAGTGGTGGCACAGGGCAAGTGGGCACAGTATACGCTGTGAGCCTGACACAAAAAAGCAGACTGATGTTTCACAGTGCAAAAAGTTTTTTTTTTTTTTTTAAATGTACACTTACACTACTATTAAACAAGATATGAGTGGTGCCACTGGGCAAGTGGGCACAGTATACGCTGTGAGCCTGACACAAAAAAGCAGACTGATGTTTCACAGTCCAAACATTTTTTTTTAAATTTACACTGCTGTTACACCAGATATGAGTGGTGGCACTGGGAGAGTGGGCACAGTATACGCTGTGAGCCTGGCACACATGCTGGCAGGCAGGCAACTGCAATTAGATTACACTAGCAGACTGATGTTTCACAGTTGAAAAAGTTTTTTTTTTTAAATTTACTCTACTGTTACACCAGATATGAGTGGTGGCACTGGGCAAGTGGCTTGGCAGGCAGGCAACTGCAATTAGATTACACAGGGAAAAAAACCAGACTGAAGTTCTAGCCCTAAAAAGGGCTTTTTGGGGTGCTGTCCTTATAGCAGAGATCAGATGAGTCCTTCAGGACTGTAGTGGACACTGAATACACTAGCCTAGCTATCAATTTCCCTATTAAATCACCAGCAGCTACACTGTCCCTCCTCTCCCTAACAATGCAGCTTCCGAATGAATCTAAAATGGCTGCTGTCCAGGAGCTGGGAGGGTCTGGGAGGGAGGGTCTGTCGCTGATTGGCTGGAATGTGTCTGCAGACTGTGAGATACAGGGTCAAAGTTTACTCAATGATGACGAATAGGGGGCGGATCGAACATCGCATATGTTTGCCCGCCGTTGCGAACGCGAACAAGCTATGTTCGCCAGGAACTATTCACCGACGAACTATTCGCAACATCACTACCTATCTCTTTAATTAATGAAAATAAAACATTTTCTATACAAGCATTGGGCTTGCTTAACTTCACAGAGATGCTGGAATGCCTCCATTATACTTAAAGGGAAAGTCTACTTTTTATTTATATTTTTAATTCTTCAATCCCTTTATTAACCAATCCCCAGTTTTGCATAACCAACACTGTTATATTAATATACTTTTTACCTCTGTAATAACCTTGTATCTAAGCCGCTACTGACTGCCTCCTTATTTCAGTTCTTTTGACAAACTTGCATTTTAGCCAATCAGTGCTGACTCATAAATAACTCCAAAGGAATGAGCACACTGTTATCTATATGACACACATGAACTAGCAATTTCTACTGTGAAAAACTGCCAAAATGCATTGAGATAATATGTGGCCTTCAACGGCTTAGAAATCAGTTTCAGTCTACCTAGGTTTAGCTTTCAACAAAGAATACCAAGAGAACAAAGCAAATTTGATGATAAAAGTAAATTGGAAAGTTGCTTAAAATGGCATGCCCTACCTGAATCATGAAAGTTTAATTTTGACTTCACTGTCCTTTTAAGTATGGGAAAGTTTATCTAACCATGCAACATTCTACACAGTGATTCATTAGCTCACTTGCAAGCTCTATTACATTCACTACTGGCCCCTGCAAAGGAGACCATCAATGACCCCACCAGAATTTGATATACCTGAACTGTTCTTGATTTACAAAATTGTACCTTGGGCAAAATTATTGTTAAATTATTTAAAATACGAATTTTGCTATTCAGTTCTTAATTATTGATGTATGTATGAGTTTAATCTCTATTTAATATGTTAAAAACTACACTTTTTTACTGTACGTTCCTGTGCATAGGCTATTTACCACAATAATCATTACCTCTGTCCTCTGTTTTATCATATAGAAATCTCCTGGATAAAACATTATTGTTGCTGTATTTTATACAAAATTATTGTTCTTGCTTAGTAAGGACATAATTAATGCTATTCATTTACTGTGCATCCAATTATGTGCCTGGAGTTATGTTCTCCTATCTCTTCAAGAATTTCAATTGTCTCCCTTCATTCTACTTGTACATCTTTTCTCCAGTTTTATCATTTTGAGGAAAGGGTTTCCACAGACTGAAAGATCAGGCCTGAGTTGAAACAATGAGGGTCTTGTTACTTATTGATCGGGAAGGAAATTTACAAGACTTAAATCCATAGTTTTCTTCATGCTGGTGGCCACACAAATCAATATTAATTGCAATAATGGACAGGATTGAATAAAACTAGTTCCTAACAGATCAATGCTGCTCTGCAAAGATAAGTGCCACTGTTTATTCATGTCATCCCACAATATCCCTGACTTATAAACCTCTCTTTGTTCTCCATTTCCAAGGGCTGCATTCATTAGAGAAAATGATCTTAAGGGGAGTCTTGGAAAACAGAGAAACTACTTGTGTGGTTCAGTGTTGTTTAAAAAAATAAAAAGAATCCATGTTATTTTCTTATGTTCTATTTACACAGAATTAGTAATTAGTCCATCTTTCAGGATGGAAAAGTAAATGTGAAATAGCTTTTAAATATTATATTTTAGTAATTACATAAAGGAGACAAGTGTATTGCTCATATGTAAAGAAACACCTTTTAAGCATACTAAGGACTGTATAACTATTTGAATGGAAATGTATACAACATATAAGTTGGATTGTGCTAGTTCTATAAGTTGAAAGTAAAAAAATTTTGTCAGATAAACTAGCGATGTCCAGAAATGATCGTAAATACAAATTTCTGGAGTCGCCAGTGACTTACGGCACTTTAGAAACTGCCGGTGCCTAAGAAAAGTAAAGAAAATAACAAATCTTCCGTAAAAGTCTAACACACCTCCCAAAAATAACCTGGATACGTAAAACCCCTATATCTGCAATCCCCCCCCCCCTCTCACTACTAATAATAAGTGTATTAACCCCTAGACTGACAACCACCTTCAACGCAATACGCCTTATCAAACTATTAACCCCTATATCCGCCATCAAACGCACACCGCAAGTAATAACTAAATTATTAACCCCTGAAAGCTACTGAAATTCTGTTGGCTGTTCAAATCAGCCAATAGGATGAGAGCTACTGAAATTCTATTGGCTGATTTGAATAGCCAATAGAATTTCAGTTTAGTTACACATATTTAATGGGGCCCTAAATAATTAACTTGTATTCACATTTTATATTTAGTGATGTCGCAAACATAAAATTTTGCGTTCGCGAACGTGAACTTCCGCAAAAGTTTGCGAACGGGCAAACCGGGCTAACCGCTATTGACTTCAATAGGCAGGCAAATTTTAAAACCCACAGGGACTCTTTCTGGCCACAATAGTGATGGAAACTACTTGTGTGGTTCAGTGTTGTTTAAAAAAATAAAAAGAATCCATGTTATTTTCTTATGTTCTATTTACACAGAATTAGTAATTAGTCCATCTTTCAGGATGGAAAAGTAAATGTGAAATAGCTTTTAAATATTATATTTTAGTAATTACATAAAGGAGACAAGTGTATTGCTCATCTGTAAAGAAACACCTTTTAAGCATACTAAGGTCTGTATAACTATTTGAATGGAAATGTATACAACATATAAGTTGGATTGTGCTAGTTCTATAAGTTGAAAGTAAAAAAAATTTGTCGGATAAACTAGCGATGTCCAGAAATGATCGTAAATACAAATTTTTGGAGTCGCCAGTGACTTACGGCACTTTAGAAACTGCCGGTGCCTAAGAAAAGTAAAGAAAATAACAAATCTCCCGTAAAAGTCTAACACACCTCCCAAAAATAACCCGGATACGTAAAACCCCTATATCTGCAATCCCCCCCCCCTCTCACTACTAATAATAAGTGTATTAACCCCTAGACTGAAAACCACCTTCAACGCAATACGCCTTATCAAACTATTAACCCCTATATCCGCCATCAAACGCACACCGCAAGTAATAACTAAATTATTAACCCCTAAATCCGCCAACCCCAACATAGCAAACTATCTATTAAAACTATTAACCCTTAATCTGTCATTAACCCACAACGCAATAAACCGATTAAAGTATTAACCCCTAAACCACCCAAACCCACAACGCAATAAACCTATTAAAGTATTAACCCCTAAACCACCAAAGCCCACAATGCAATAAACCTAACCCCCCTAACCTAACCCCCATAATCTAACACCCCCTAAATGAACCCAAATTACCTAATTTTCAAAATACTAACGTTACAATTAAATTTTTAAAAAAACTAACACTACTTTAAAAATACAAATAAACTAAGTATACATTAAAGGGACAGTCTAATCAAAATTCTATTCTGGAGTAGACTGTCCCTTCAAGCTACAATTACAGAAAATAAAAAAAATCTAAGATTACAGGAAATAAAAAAGAAAATTACCAAATTTTACAAAAATGAATCCCTATGAAAATAAAAAAGCCCCCCCCAAATAAAAACACCCCCTACTCTAATAAACTACCAGTAGCCCTTAAAAGGGTTTTTTGCAGGGCATTGCCCCAAGATAATCAGCTCTTTTACAAGAAAATACACAACCCCCTAACAGTAAAACCCCCCACCCACCAAACCCCCCCCCAAATAAAATAACCTAACACTAAAAACCCTAAACTACCCATTGCCCTGAAAAGGGCATTTGTTGGGCATTGCCCTTAAAAGGGCATTCAGCTCTTTTACTGCCCACCCTATCTAAATAATATTAAAAAAACTTAAAAAAAAGTGTAAGCCCCAGGTTGCTACTCACCATTTCTGAAGTCAGGCAGAGAAGGTCCTGTTCCAGGCGGTGAAGTCTTCTTCCAAGCGGCGACCTCTTCTTTCTTCTTCCTGGAACATCCTTCACAGAGCGGAAGACTGAAGACCGTGGAGCTGAAGACTGGTGACCCTGGAACTGAAGACCGGTGACCGCGGAGCCATGGAGGGTGGAGGATCCTCTATGTACGATCTTCGCCACACACTGGATAGAGAATTCAAGGGACGCAATTAAAAATGGTGTCCCTTGAATTCCTATTGACTCATTTGATTCTTCAAACTCAAATCAGCCAATAGGATGAAAGCTACTGAAATTCTGTTGGCTGTTCAAATCAGCCAATAGGATGAGAGCTACTGAAATTCTATTGGCTGATTTGAATAGCCAATAGAATTTCAGTTTAGTTACACATATTTAATGGGGCCCTAAATGTTTAACTTGTATTCACATTTTATATTTAGTGATGTCGCGAACATAAAATTTTGCGTTCGCGAACGTGAACTTCCGCAAAAGTTTGCGAACGGGCAAACCGGGCTAACCGCCATTGACTTTAATAGGCAGGCAAATTTTAAAACCCACAGGGACTCTTTCTGGCCACAATAGTGATGGAAAAGTTGTTTCAAGGGGACTAACACCTGGACTGTGGCATGCCAGAGGGGGATCGATGGCAAAACTCCCACGGAAAATTACAAAGTTGATGCAGAGTCTGGTTTTAATCCATAAAGGGCATAAATCACCTATCATTCCTAAATTGTTTGGAATAACGTGCTTTAAAACATCAGGTATGATGTTGCATCGATCAGGTAGTGTAAGGGTTACGCCTGCTTCACAGTGACAGACCAAACTCCCCGTTTAACGCACCGCAAACAGTCCATTTGCACAACCGCAAACTCCCCATTTGCACAAGGTTGGATACCAAGCTAGCCATGTCCCGTTCCTTGTCCTCACTGATGTCATTGAAGGTCTCTTCCTCCACCCAGCCACGTACAACACCAAGGGTCCCTGAAAGGTGACAACAAGCCCCCTGGGACGCCTGCTATGTTTGGTCTTCCACCTCCTCAAAGCCACCTTCCTCCTCTGACTCCTCTTCTTCAGACTCCTCTCTCTGTGTTGCCTCTCTCTGCGTTATTATAAGGTGTGTTAAGTAGTACTATTCTTATCAGTTTAATCCCTGTTACGTCCCCTATCAGGGGACGTGTATATGGCATGGATTTTAGGAACCGGGAGATGGAAAAAGATGCTTGGTCGGTCCTCCTACTTCAAATTTGGGGCACTGCGCGTGCAATCTACTGTACCACCAGATATGAGTGATGTGTTAAGTAGCACTATTCTTATCAGTTTAATCCCTGTTACGTCCCCTATCAGGGGACGTGTATATGGCATGGATTTTAGGAAACGGGAGATGGAAAAAGATGCTTGGTCGGTCCTCCTACTTCAAATTTGGGGCACTGCGCGTGCAATCTACTGTGCCACCAGATATGAGTGGTGTGTTAAGTAGTACTATTCTTATCAGTTTAATTCCTGTTATGTCCCCTATCAGGGGACGTGTATATGGCATGGATTTTAGGAACCGGAAGATGGAAAAAGATGCTTGGTCGGTCCTCCTACTTCAAATTTGGGGCACTGCGCGTGCAATCTAATGTGCCACCAGATAGGAGTGGTGTGTTAAGTAGTACTATTCCTATCAGTTTAATCCCTGTTATGTGCCTTTTTTATTGGTTTGGTTTTTGAAGCCACAGTGCTGCACCAGAGGCCAGAAAAATTAGGCATGTACACATGCCTGAAAAATTCGGTATTGTAGCAGCAGCCAGAAAAATTGATGTTTGTTTCCCAGGCAGAAAGTGCCCTAAAACATTGCGGCTTGAACCCTAGTTGGTGGCGGATAAGTCACGCAAGTCATCCGGCATTCAGAGATAAAATACACCAGCGTGTGGACCATTTTTAGCCCAAGGCAGCTCATCTCATCAGGCCTTTTTTAGTCGAATGTCCATCCCTCATTCATCTTAATAAAGGTGAGGTAATCTAGACTTTTTTGACCTAGGCGACTTCTCTTCTCAGTGACAATACCTCCTGCTGCACTGAAGGTCCTTTCTGACAGGACACTTGAAGTGGGGCAGGCCAGAAGTTCTATCGCAAATTGGGATAGCTCAGGCCACAGGTCAAGCCTGCATACCCAGTAGTCAAGGGGTTCATCGCTCCTCAGAGTGTCGAGATCTGCAGTTAAGGCGAGGTAGTCTGCTACCTGTCGGTCGAGTCGTTCTCTGAGGGTGGACCCCGAAGGGCTGTTGCGATGCATAGGACTTAAAAGCTCTGCATGTCCTCCATCAACAACACGTCTGTAAAGCGTCCTGTCCTTGCCGGCGTGGTCATGGGAGGAGGAGGATTACTTTCACCTCTTCCCCTGTTAGATTCCCGTTGTGCTGTGACATCACCCTATACGCTGTGTAAAGCATACTTTTTAATTTCTAATAGAACTGCTGCATCCTTTCCGACTTGCGGTAATTCTGTAACATTTCAGGTACTTTATGATTATACCAGGGGTCTAGTAGCGTGGACACCCAGTACAGGTCGTTCTCTTTCAGCTTTTTTATACGAGCGTCACTCAACAGGCATGACAGCATGAAAGACCCCATTTGCACAAGGTTGGATGCCAAGCTACTCATGTCCCGTTCCTCGTCCTCAGTGATCTCACTGAAGGTATCTTCTTCTTCCCAGCCACGTACAACACCACGGGTACCAGATAGGTGACAACGAGCACCCTGAGATGCCTGTTGTGGTTGGTCTTCCTCCTCCTCCTCAAAGCCACATTCCTCCTCTGACTCCTCTTCCTCACAATCCTCTTCCAGCGTTGCCGCTGGTCCAGCAAGCGATGCTGATAAGGCTGTTTCTGGTGGTGATGGTGACCACAATTCTTCCTCTTCCTCTTCATGCTCATCTACGGCCTGATCCAGCACTCCAGCAGGGCACGCTCCAGGAAGAAAACAAATGGTATGATGTCGCTGATGGTGCCTTCTGTGCGACTGACTAGGTTTGTCACCTCCTCGAAAGGACACATGAGCCTACAGGCATTGTGCATGAGCGTCCAGTAACGTGGCTAAAAAATTCCCAGCTCCTCAGAGGCTGTCCTAGCACCCCGGTCATATAAATAGTCGTTAACAGCTTTGTCTTGTTGGAGCAGGCGGTCGAACATTAGGAGTGTTGAATTCCAGCGCGTCGGGCTGTCGCAAATCAAGCGCCTCACTCGAAGGTTGTTTCGCCGCTGGATATCTGAAAAGTACACCATGGCCGTGTAGGAATGCCTGAAATGGTCACACACCTTCCAGGCCTGCTTCAGGACGTCCTGTAAGCCTGGGTACTTATGCACAAAGCATTGTATGATCAGATTACACACATGTGCCATACACGGCACATGTGTCAACTTGCCCAAATTCAATGCCACCACCAAATTTCTTCCGTTGTCACTAACCACTTTGCCGATCTCCAGTTGGTGCGGAGTCAGCCACTGATCCACCTGTGCGTTCAGGGTGGACAGGAGTGTTGGTCCGGTGTGACTCTCTGCTTTCAGGCAAGTCAACCCCAAGACGGCATGACACTGCAGTATCCAAGATGTGAAATAGTACCTGGGGAGCTGGGGGGGTGCCGTTGATGTGGAGCAAGATGCAGCAGCAGAAGAGGACTCAGCCGAGGAGGTTATGGAAGAGGATAGAGTAGGAGGAGTAGAGGAGGTAGCAGCAGGCCTGCCTGCAAGTCGTGGCAGTGTCACCAACTCCTCCTCTGCAGAGCCACGCATTCCATGCTTGGCAGCCATCAGCAGGTTTACCTAATGCACATTGTAGGTGATATACCTGCCCTGACCATGCTTTGCAGACCAGCTATCAGTGGTCAGATGGACCCTTGCCCCAACACTGTGTGCCAGACATGCCAATACTTCCTTTTGCACAATCGAGTACAGGTTGGGGATTGCCTTTTGTGCAAAGAAATTTCAGCCGGGTACCTTCCACTGCGGTGTCCAAATAGCTACAAATTTTTTGAATGCCTCAGACTCCACCAGCTTATATGGTAAAATCTGGCGGGCTAAGAGTTCAGACAAGCCAGCTGTCAGATGCCGGGCAAGGGGGTGACTTTGTGACATTGGCTTCTTACGCTCAAACATGTCCTTGACAGACACCTGACTGTGGGCTGGTGATGAGCAGGAACTGCTCAAGGCGAAAGACGGAGTGGCAGATGGTTGAGAGGGGGCAAGGAGGACAGCAGTGGTTGATGTGGCTGAAGATGCTGGACCAGGAGGAGGATGGCGGCTTTGAGTTTGTGTGCTGCTTCTACTCATGTGTTGATCCCATAGGCATTTGTGATGTGCGATCATGTGCCTTTGCAAAGCAGTTGTACCTAGGTGGGTGTTGGACTTCCCACGACTCAGTTTCTTTTGGCACAGGTTGCAAATGGCATCATTGTTGTCAGAGGCAGACACACAAAAAAATGCCACACTGCTGAGCTCTGCGATGACAGCATTCTGGTGGTGGCAACAGCATGCGTTGATTGGCGTGCTTTCTGGCTGTGCCACTAGCTCCTTGCGACAACCTCCCCCTGCTTCCAACTCGTCTCTTCCTCCTCCTCTCTGTCTCCCCATCTGAACTTTCCCCCTGTTCTTCTTCTCTTCTAGCGGGCACCCACGTGACATCCACGGACGCATTGTCATCATCAACCGCTTCACTTGTATCTGACAAATCAACAAAGGAAGCAGCAGCGGGTACAACATCATCATTATCACACCGTACGTCCATGTCTGTAATGCTGCCTGACTGAGACATATCACTGTTATCTACATCCTCTGTCAATGATGGTTGCGCATCACTCATTTCTTCAAACTGATGTGTAAGTAACTCCTCTGACAGATCAAGTGAAGCGGCTGTGGTGCAAGTGTTGGTGGTGGCGGCAGGCGGGCGAGTGGTAACTTGAGAGGTGCCCGAAGCTAAGCTGGAGGAGGATGGCGCGTTAAGGTTCCGAGCGGAAGCTATAGAAGATTGGGTGTCCTGTGTTAAAAAGTCAACTATGTCCTCAGAACTTTTTGAGTTCATGGTACGTGGCCTGTGAACACTGGTCATTATTCTAGGGCCAAAAGGAATCACAGCACCACTACCACAACGGCACCTGTGGGGTGACCTGCCTCTGTCTGTCATTTTTTTTAAAATGTACACTTACACTACTATTAAACAAGATATGAGTGGTGGCACTGGGCAAGTGGGCACAGTATACGCTGTGAGCCTGACACAAAAAAGCAGACTGATGTTTCACAGTCCAAAAAGTTTTTTTTTTTTAAATGTACACTTACACTACTATTAAACAAGATATGAGTGGTGGCACTGGGCAAGTGGGCACAGTATACGCTGTGAGCCTGACACAAAAAAGCAGACTGATGTTTCACAGTCAAAAAAGTTTTTCTTTTTTTTAAATGTACACTACTATTAAACAAGATATGAGTGGTGGCACTGGGCAAGTGGGCACAGTATACGCTGTAAGCCTGACACAAAAAAGCAGACTGATGTTTCAGAGTCCAAAAAGTTTTTTTTTTTTAAATGTAAACTTACACTACTATTAAACAAGATATGAGTGGTGGCACTGGGCAAGTGGGCACAGTATACACTGTAAGCCTGACACAAAAAATCAGACTGATGTTTCACAGTCCAAAAAGTTGGTTTTTTTAAATGTACACTTACACTACTATTAAACAAGATATGAGTGGTGCCACTGGGCAAGTAGGCACAGTATACGCTGTGAGCCTGACACAAAAAAGCAGACTGATGTTTCACAGTCAACAAAAGTTTTTTTTTTTTTAAATGTACACTTACACTACTATTAAACAAGATATGAGTGGTGGCACTGGGCAAGTGGGCACAGTATACGCTGTGAGCCTAACACAAAAAAGCAGACTGATGTTTCAAAGTCCAAAAAGTTGGTTTTTTTAAATATTCACTTACACTACTATTAAACAAGATATGAGTGGTGCCACTGGGCAAGTGGGCACAGTATACGCTGTGACCCTGACACAAAAAAGCAGACTGATGTTTCACAGTCAAAAAAGTTTTTTTTTTTTTTAAATGTACACTTACACTACTATTAAACAAGATATGAGTGGTGGCACTGGGCAAGTGGGCACAGTATTTGCTGTGAGCCTGACACAAAAAAGCAGACTGATGTTTCACAGTCCAAAAAGTTTTTTTTTTTAAATGTACACTTACACTACTATTAAACAAGATATGAGTGGTGCCACTGGGCAAGTGGGCACAGTATACGCTGTGAGCCTGACACAAAAAAGCAGACTGATGTTTCACAGTCAAAAAAGTATTTTTTTTTTAAAATGTACACTTACACTACTATTAAACAAGATATGAGTGGTGGCACTGGGCAAGTGGGCACAGTATACGCTGTGAGCCTGACACAAAAAAAGCAGACTGATGTTTCACAGTCCAAAAAGTTTTTTTTTTAAATGTACACTTACACTACTATTAAACAAGATATGAGTGGTGCCACTGGGCAATTGGGCACAGTATACGCTGTGAGCCTGACACAAAAAAGTAGACTGATGTTTCACAGTCCAAAAAGTTTTTTTTTTTTTAAATGTACACTTACACTACTATTAAAAAAGATATGAGTGGTGGCACTGGGCAAGTGGGCACTGTATATGCTGTGAGCCTGAGACAAAAAGCAGACTGATGTTTTACAGTCAAAAAAGTTTTTATTTTTTAAATGTACACTTACACTACTATTAAACAAGATATGAGTGGTGGCACTGCGCAAGTGGGCACAGTATACGCTTTGAGTCTGACACAAAAAAGCAGACATATCTTTCAAATTCCAAAAGTTTTTTTTTTTTTTTAAATGTACACTTACACTACTATTAAACAAGATATGAGTGGTGGCACTGGGCAAGTGGGCACAGAATACGCTGTGAGCCTGACACAAAAAAGCAGACTGATGTTTTACAGTCAAAAAAGTTTTTATTTTTTAAATGTACACTTACACTACTATTAAACAAGATATGAGTGGTGGCACTGCGCAAGTGGGCACAGTATACGCTTTGAGTCTGACACAAAAAAGCAGACATATCTTTCAAATTCCAAAAGTTTTTTTTTTTTTTTAAATGTACACTTACACTACTATTAAACAAGATATGAGTGGTGGCACTGGGCAAGTGGGCACAGTATACGCTGTGAGCCTGACACAAAAAAGTAGACTGATGTTTCACAGTCCAAAAAGTTTTGTTTTTTTAAATGTACACTTACACTACTATTAAAAAAGATATGAGTGGTGGCACTGGGCAAGTGGGCACAGTATATGCTGTGAGCCTGAGACAAAAAAGCAGACTGATGTTTTACAGTCAAAAAAGTTTTTTTTTAAAATGTACACTTACACTACTATTAAACAAGATATGAGTGGTGGCACTGCGCAAGTGGGCACAGTATACGCTTTGAGTCTGACACAAAAAAGCAGACATATCTTTCAAAGTCCAAAAGTTTTTTTTTTTTTTTAAATGTACACTTACACTACTATTAAACAAGATATGAGTGGTGGCACTGGGCAAGTGGGCACAGTATACGCTGTGAGCCTGACACAAAAAAGTAGACTGATGTTTCACAGTCCAAAAAGTTTTGTTTTTTTAAATGTACACTTACACTACTATTAAAAAAGATATGAGTGGTGGCACTGGGCAAGTGGGCACAGTATATGCTGTGAGCCTGAGACAAAAAAGCAGACTGATGTTTTACAGTCAAAAAAGTTTTTTTTTAAAATGTACACTTACACTTAGGCTGACCATATTGCCGCTTTAAGAAGGAACACATATGAAAAATACATATGTGAGGGTTCTTATACAAAACTATTTCTTTAAACAGCCCTGAAAACAGCCCTGACATATGTATTTTTCATATGTGTCCCTTTTTAAAGTGGCAATATGGTCAGCCTACTTACACTACTATTAAACAAGATATGAGTGGTGGCACTGCGCAAGTGGGCACAGTATACGCTTTGAGTCTGACACAAAAAAGCAGACATATCTTTCAAAGTCCAAAAGTTTTTTTTTTTTTTAAATGTACACTTACACTACTATTAAACAAGATATGAGTGGTGGCACTGGGCAAGTGGGCACAGTATACGCTGTGAGCCTGACACAAAAAAGTAGACTGATGTTTCACAGTCCAAAAAGTTTTGTTTTTTTAAATGTACACTTACACTACTATTAAAAAAGATATGAGTGGTGGCACTGGGCAAGTGGGCACAGTATATGCTGTGAGCCTGAGACAAAAAAGCAGACTGATGTTTTACAGTCAAAAAAGTTTTTTTTTAAAATGTACACTTACACTACTATTAAACAAGATATGAGTGGTGGCACTGGGCAAAGTATACGCTGTGAGCCTGACACAAAAAAAGCAGACTGATGTTTAACAGTCCAAATTTTTTTTTTTTTAAATGTACACTTACACTACTATTAAACAAGATATGAGTGGTGGCACTGGGCAAGTGGGCACAGTATACGCTATGAGCCTGACACAAAAAAGCAGACTGATGTTTCACAGTCAAAAAAGTTTTTTTTTTTTTTTAAATGTACATTTACACTACTATTAAACAAGATATGAGTGGTGGCACTCTGCAAGTGGGCACAGAATACGCTGTGAGCCTGACACAAAAAAGCAGACTGATGTTTCACAATCAAAAAAGTTTTTTTTTTTTAAATGTACACTTACACTACTATTAAACAAGATATGAGTCGTGGCACTGGGCAAGTGGGCACAGTATACGCTGTGAGCCTGACACAAAAAAAGCAGACTGATGTTTCACAGTCCAAAAAGTTTTTTTTTTTTAAATGTACACTTACACTACTCTTAAACAAAATATGAGTGGTGCCACTGGGCAAGTGGGCACAGTATATGCTGTGAGCCTGACACAAAAAAGCAGACTGATGTTTCACAGTCCAAAAAGTTTTTTTTTTTTTTAAATGAACACTTACACTACTATTAAACAAGATATGAGTGGTGTCACTGGGCAAGTGGGCACAGTATACGCTGTGAGCCTGACACAGAAAAGCAGACTGATGTTTCACAGTCAAAATAGGGTGTTTTTTTTTAAATGTACACTACTATTAAACAAGATATGAGTGGTGGCACTGGGCAAGTGGGCACAGTATATGCTGTGAGCCTGACAGACACGCTGGCAGGCAGGCAACTGCAATTAGATTACACAGGGAAAAAAACAGCCCTAAAAAGGGCTTTTTGGGGTGCTGTCCTTACAGCAGAGATCAGATGAGTCCTTCAGGACTGTAGTGGACACTGAATACACTAGCCTAGATATCAATTTCCCTATTAATCAGCAGCAACTACACTGTCCCTCCTCTCCCTAAGAATGCAGCTTCCGAATGAATCTAAAATGGATGCTGTCCAAGAGGTAGGATGGTCTGGGAGGGATGGTCTGCTGCTGATTCGCTGGAATGTGCCTGCTGACTGTTAGGTACAGGGTCTAAGTATTACTCAATGACGACGAATAGGGGGCGGATCGAACATCGCATATGTTCACCCGACACTGAGAACGCGAACATGCTATGTTCGCCGGGAACTATTCGCCGTCGAACAATTCGCAACATCACTATTTAAATTCTAAATTATGCAAATGTCCCAATATATGTTTCCTGAGAAAATGCCTGATAAAAGTTGAAATGGCTTTTAAAAATAACGTGCTAGAGGGTAGATCCTCTGCAGACACTGAGCAGGTGTGAAAAATTTAGTGAAAGGATATTTTTCATAGAAGCCAATTGCATTATTTTGACCAAACTTAACAGCTCTCTATGGGCTTGATGATCAAAGATTCTCCTGCTTGGAGAGAAATTGGAGCGCCGACTTTACAGGGGCCGAACTCACTGAATGCTCAAAAAATAGTGGAACTCTACATCACTGAGAGATCTCTCTCATTTCTGTAACAGAAAGAAAGACAGTGAAATATAGCACTGCATGATATAAGAGTTTTGTTACACTTACACTTTGTGCATTGTATTTAATATTACTTTAAACTTCAGATTGGGTCCTTTCAGCTTTGCAGTTTCTAATTTATATTTTAATACATTTAGATTTAGATCCAACAGTGATTTTACAAATTCTGATTATGTTTTGAAAGTTTCTGTGTTGCTTTATCAAATTAGGATCATACTTTGTATATATCTTTTACAACTTACATTGGGCCAGATTACAAGAGGAGAACACAAGTAAAAAGGGGTTTATTGCGGGTGTTTGCACGCATCGGGTTTATCACTCATATAACAAGTTGAAAGTAAACGTGATCGCTTCAGCGCAGTTCAAGTTAAGAGCATCCTCAGAGCTCTGGTTAACTGTTTCACAAAACAAAAAAGGCTCACAAAACACTTCAAAAATACATTACAAAGTGCAGTTACACTGATAATAACACCATCTGATAAAAAATATTTTAAAAAAATATTGCACACAAAAGTTATTAGGGCTCAAAGATATGAGATCTCAGGTGTTAGAAAAAAAAAGTCAGGCAAAGGACTTTAACATTGAGATACATACATATTCATGTCTAAATCTGTATATGTGTATATATATATATATATATATATATATATATATATATATATATATATATATATTTATCTTCAAGCAGGAGAATCTTTGATCATTAAGCCCATAGTGAGCTGTTAAGTTTGATCAAATTAATGCAATTAGCTTCTATGAAAAAAACATATCCTTTCACTAAATTTTTCACACCTGCTCAATGTTACCAATCTGCAGAGGATCTACCCCCAGCATGTTATTTTTTTATTTTTGAATATCTTTTTTATTGAAAGGAATCTGTTCATAGAGTACAACAGTCATTTCACAAAATAACATTCTTGAAACATCAAGAAATACAAGAACGAGTCGTTAAATCAGACTCACATATTATTTGGGTAAAGCAAAGTATACAAAGTAACGATAGTAAAGCACAAAATTATACATCAAGTGTCATGTCTCAAAATATAATTAGTAGTGACAAAAGCGGATAATGTAAGTACCTAACTCGTAGATAGAAATCCACCAGTATTTATCCCAGCCTAAAAATGAGAATTTGAGCAGAATGGTCCCAACTTAATTTTCTCAAATGTTTAATACACCCACAGAATTTTTAATGTATTTATCCGACATTGATTGCAAAATATGAAAGCTTTCCATATTACCATATTTAAATGCGGAATACTCCTCAAGCTCTAACAACTCTGCCTCTTTGTTTTTCCCCATTGCCAGGTTCAGAATATCTTTAGATTTCCAAGACCTCGCTATGAGGATTTTAACGCTATTTGTGAAAATCCAGAATAGGGGAATTAGGTATTTAGAGGGGAGTTGGACTGATTTATTTAGGAGCCATATCTGGGGATCGGGAGGGATGGACACTCACAAGACAAGCTCAACCTCTCGCATATTAGCATACCAGAAATGATTAATTTGCGAGCACCACCACCACATATGCCCCATGCCACTCCCAACATGGCCGGACATCCAGCATCTATTACTAGCTTTGGGGAACAAACAATGCATTTTTCTGGGGGTTAGATACCAACAATGGATCTTATAATTAAATTCCAGAATGGAAGCTGAAGTGGGGACTTCTTAGTATTAGAAAACATATTAAGTGCCATTTGCGAAAGAATAATTACTTCCAGCTCTCTTTCCCACATTTCAATGGAGTATGTCAGATTGCCTGGGAGGGGTTGAAGTAAAAAATGTATATAATAGAGAGGGAATGTTTAACCGGTGAACTGGATAAATAAAGTTTTTTATATTGGTGGGGTGGCGGGTCAGGTTGCGGTTATGTTTGTGAGTGGTGATAAAATTATACAGTCTCCTGTAAGAGAACCAATTTTTTAGCCCAATCATACCTTTATCTATAAATTGGTCTGGTGAACATATGGAGTCGTTTATGGAAACGTGATGGGCAAGTATGTCAGGGATGGGTGTGATCGAGATATGTTGGGAGCTGAATGAGGATAATGAGAAGTCCGAATTGTGTATTAAAGAAGTCAGTGGCCCAGGCTGAAGGAAAGACAAGGGTTACGTTTAATAGCTACGTCCCACAGGATATCAGTTTCTCTCGTAATCGGGATAGAAATTGACTTAACTCCTGGGAAAGCTAGGGCTCCAAGAGAAGCTTGCAAGTGGCAGTTCAGAATGTATGCTGTCCTCCAGCTGGACCCACCTCCTCTGCTCACCTCTCACCCTCCAGTCCAATATCCTCTGCAGGAATATGGAGATTCTGTAAGCCTCCAGATCGGGTTATCCTAAGCCACCAAGGTTCCTGGGGAGGGACACAGTGACTTTATTTATTCTGGGTGGCTTATTGTGCCATACAAAGGAACTGAATAAACTCTGAATTTGAGGGATGTATCTGGGGGGAGAGGGATCAGTAGTGCTTGCATAATGAGTATAGAGTAGTCTTGTGAAGATGTTCATGCAAGTGTTAATGCACCCTAGCCAGGAGAGTCTCTTAGAACCCCAAGAGGAAAGGTCACGGATGTTTGTGGTCTTAATTGGGAGATAATTCTTAAGGTATATCTTATCAAAAGAGTTGGTTAAGTAAATACCTAGGTATTTCACAGCCCCGCTACACCACCTGAAGGGACATCTATTTTTAATCAATAAAACTGTGCTCTCTGGTAGGCTGAAGCCCAAATTTTTGGACTTGCTCTGGTTAACCAAGAAGTTTGTGAAGTTGTTAAATGTGGTAAGTTTTGTAAGAAGATGGGGGATCGACTTTTCAGGGTTAGTTAGTGTAAAGAGAATGTCGTCAGTGAACAAAGAGATCTTATATACATTGCGACCAGAGGAGATACCTGAAATTTACATATTGTTCTTGATTTTAGAAGCTAGGGTTTCAACTAAGCATGCAAAAAGTAGGGGTGATAGAGGGCATCCCTGATTAGTACGTTCCTAATAAGAACCGGAGGGGAAAGAGTGCCAATAATGAGAATTTGAGCGCTGGGGGATGCGTAAAGTGCAAAGGTATGGTTTAGGGTGATAGGGCCCAGACCAAAGGCCTCCAAGGAGGCTCTAAAGAAAGACTAGTTTATGCAATCAAAAGCCTTTTTGGCATCCGTTAAGATAAGCACTGAGGGTATATTTTTATTGGTAATGTGCCAAATTAAGTGCATGTTATGAATGGTGTTGTCCCGTGCCTCATGACCAGGGACAAATCCGACTTGGTCATAGTGAATTATGCTAGGAAGGAATCGATTGCTAATCGTCATAATTTTAGCAAAAGTTTTTATATCTATGTTGATGAGGGAAATCGGGCGGAAGTTTGAAATTTGATCCAGTGATTTATTAGGTTTAAGGAGGACAGAAATGTGTGCTAGGAGCGCGGAGGGTGGGAATGATCTTTTTTCGTCAATACTTCGGGAGTATCTAAGAATGTGGGGGGCTAAGATCTCTTTAAATAGGGAGTAATAGGAATTACCAAACCCATCTGGGCCTGAGGCTTTGCCTGAAGGGAGCAAAGAGATAACTCCCAGGAGTTCCTCCTCAGAGTAGGGGGCTTCCAGTTCATTGCCCTGGACTTCAGTTAACTTAGGGAGCTTTAGTTGTGACAGATAGCTATATCATCAGGGTTTGGGTCTGCGGACGTGTCTCTATGTTATATAATTTGTCATAATATTCTTTAAAGCCTAGCATGTTATTTTTAAAAGCCATTTCAACTTTTATCAGGCATTTTCTCCGGAACCATATATGGGACATTTGCATAATTCAGAATATAAAATTATATATATATATATATATATATATATATAGGAACAAACGTTTGCACTCACAGGTCTTTTTCAAAGTTTTAATGTGGAACGTTTTCGGGGTTTAATACTCCTTCATCAGCATACAATTGTGCACACAAACAATCCTTTTATAGTGTTATACAGAAAGTGAAAAAAAAAAAACCTCTCATCTCCCAAATTTTTGCGCCAAAAACAGTATCGTCAGTGGAATGCATAATGCTTTCCACCATCAAAGCCCGAAACCGGAAGTTCAAAGACATCACTTCCGGTTTTCGCCGAAATTAAACAAAATCAATAATAGCCGTGTATAACAAAACATCGCTATATATACACATTACATAACGAGTGCAAGTATAGTGTAAAGCATACAAGTATGATGCCCAAAACTATTAAATATAAGGCATCAGTGTAAAGTGACGAAACTCATGCTTAGTATGTGTTTATATTGTCATGTCTGCCATGGATACAGTGGTTATTGTAAACTTTAGTTAGTGAACTAGACATTACACACTATTGTGACCTGATTAAAATCAAAAGTGCTTCCTGAGAATACGTGAAGCCATTCAAAATTGTGATGTCAAAATGAATTAAAAGCGGGATAAGAAATAGTTCATTATCCCTAGTAAGGAAATAGCAATAATTAAAAACATAATGGGATTACAACTTGGTGCCATTATTGACAATCCAATGGATGTTAAGGAGTTAAACTACACATAATTGCAGGGATTAGATAACCATAATTATAATTAAATAGCCAAACTTAAAACTAAGGCCAATCAATCTGGAAGTATGTGTGAACCATATTGGAAATGGTTATTTGCAGAAATGATCATAATCTGTGACCTGACAATTAAACATCATCAAGATTATACCATGCATATTGATGTATACATATATATATATATATATATATATATATATATATATATATATATATATATATAGTTTTTGGATCCAAGCATTCACTGTACGTTGAGTTGCCTGGGTGCACTCTATGGTAGATAGGTAGAAACTTTTCATGTAGAGAAGAGGCACACACAGGACTTGATTAACATAAGTTTTATTAATTCATTAATTCAGTCACTGAATTAATGAATTAATAAAACGTATGTTAATCAAGTCCTGTGTGTGCCTCTTCTCTACATGAAAAGTTTATTTATATATATATATATATATATATATATATATATATATACACACACGTACATACATATATACATACTAGTATTAAAGCCCGTGTACATGGGCAAAAATGTTTAAGGAAAGAAATATACCTATCCCTCTATCCATATCCCTCTATCTCTATCCCTATTCCTCTATTCATCTATCCCCCATCTATATTCCTCTATCCCTATCCCTTTATCTCTATCCATCGATTCCTTTATCCTATCCCTTTATCTCTATCCCTCTATCCATCTATCCCTATCCCTCTATCCATCTATCCCTATCCCTCTATCTATCTATCTCTATGCCTCTATCCATCTATCCATCTATCTATCCCTATTCCTCTATCCCTATCCTTCTATCCCTCTATCTATATCCCTCTATCCATCAATCCCTATCTCTCTATCTCTATCCCTATCCTTCTATCTCTATCCCTATATCCATCTATCTCTATCTCTCTATCTCTTTCCCTCTATCCCTATCCCTTTATCTCTATCCCTATCCCTCTATCTCTATCGCTCTTTCCCTATCCCTCTATCCATATCCCTCTATCCCTATCCATCTATCCCTATCCCTCTATCCCTTTCTATATTTCTTTCCCTAAACATCTCTATCCCTCTATCCATATCCCTCTATTCCTATCTCTCTATCCCTTTCCCTCTATCTCTATCCCTCTATCTCTATATCTATCCATAAATATATATTGTACCAGTAGAAATATTTATTTATGAATAAATAGAAGAAATCTTCTATGTGAAGGACATTGGAATGTGAAATAATCATATTTTCATGTTGTTTAGGACACATAAGAATATGCGATCACGTTTACAGGCGAGTACATTTTACTTTATTTACATTAATGCTAGTTGCTATGACCAGCTGGCAAAGAGATGTTGACCTCATTTGCTATAACAATGGATCCCACTGTAAATAACATTGGTGTTAGTATTGCAACTCCATCCCCCACTTTACTAAACCCACAATAACCATCATCTGAATTTTCATATTACAGTTACTAAGCCACGACAAATGGTGGAAGAGGTGGTTCTATGGGGTTTTATTGCTGGCTTAGTTTGGCAACGGGAGAAGAATTAGAAATGCAGTACCTTCACACTTAACAATGCCAGCAGATTTATTTGCCAAACCTTGGGACCGTCTAGATTTACACAGAGAATGCCCACAACTCCATCATTGCTTGAAATGGCTCAGTCCCTTGCTTTCTGGTACCTGCATGAAGCTCTGCAGGGTAATTGCTTGAATAATTCAATCCCAGTACAATTTATCCTAACTGCAACACTACCTCCATCAATCTCTTTGAGTTTCAAATTGTAATTTTCATAGAATTTGCCATGCAAATTAATTTCTCTCAGCCAGGCTATGTTTGGTTTGCCTGCCAACTACATTCCAACCCACGCTGAGAGCATGTGTTTGAACTTGTTAGGGTATCCGAAATACATTTGAAAAGTTGCTTTTGCTAAAAATCAGGCTTAAAATTTGGAAATGATTAATTGAAAATTGCAATTAGCTTGACTATCTTTGTAAATAGGAAGAGCATCCATTAATTAGCCACATATTGTTGTAAGAAACAGAAGAGTAAGAAACCTGTTGACACTAGCCCAAAGAGGCTGAAGATATTCAGACCTAATGTAAGGACTATTTAATTTTTGTGGAGGGTCTAGTGTTGAGAGGAGATTTCTTTAGGTGTTGGGTTAAGCTAGCTAGGTATTACAAAGGTTTACAAAAGGGCAATAGTATATGGGATACCTAAATGAAGGGGAGTTATTATGGCAGGGGTTCATGAAGAGATGTCCTTAGATATAGGTGCATTATTGTGGTTCGGTTGGGTGCTTTAGGGAAGATTGTAGTGAGGGAGTCATAGCTTTACTGCAGCAGAGCTGAATAACAGGTGCAGAGTCTGAGTCAATTATTATCCTTTATTTGGGTCTAGTCACAGCTGGGGATAGTAGGGGATGGATTATGTTAAGGTTGGGGTAATTGCAGTGGAGTGGTTATGGGTAATAATTGTTGATTTTGGTTTATTTCAGCAAGTAATCCTTTATTTTTTTCTGTCTTCATTGAGCTGTAGATGTGTGCACACCTCACAGAAAATTTCTATCAGAAATACAGTTACAGAAAACAGGACGACAAATTTAACAGATAGATATTGAAAATGGCTGTCAATTTTCTGGTATTTTTTTTAAAGGTATGCATTCTGTGCAATTCCAACAGCTGCAATCTTCTTTCATTGCGCCCTGTAACTTTTCACAATTCTGTCTCGGGTATTCCATAGGGTTGGACATGAGGAATCCTTAATCGCTTATGTTATCCAAGTAGAAAAGCACTCTGACAATAATGAAAGGGGTCATTAAGTAATAATACTGCAGTGAAGATAAACGACCCACAGTGACCAATTTATAAAAGCTTGCTTACAGTTGCCAAGAATAAAGATGGAGCATGATGGTATTGGTTCAACTCCCTTGGTAATCTGCTGTTTCATAAATGAATCTTTGTTGCCACGGCAACAAAACATCTCGTACAGACATTTACAAAAACATAGTATTCAGTATCATACCATGTGGGTGACAGGTTGTTGTCTAACACAGAACTGCCCCTAAAATACTGTGACAATACAGTTAATTGATTATTTTGCCAAATAGAGCTTTTTACATTTTTCTCTGTACAGCCTTACTATTATGCAATAAACAAGAAAATTTCTTTTTCTAATGTCCATGTGCTTATCTTTAATGAGTTAAGAATTCAGCCAGTTTTCTTAAGGACTCAAGATCAATAAATGATTAAAGTCTATTTTTCATCCAAGCTTTGTGCTTGACAATAGCAGACATAATTTTTGGCCTTGGTTCTAGTGCACATATATTTTAGTCTAACAGAAAGTAAAGGCAATTGATTCAACATGAGTTGTACAAACAGCATAAGAACATAGCTGAGCTGTCAGAAATAGAACTGCTGCAGGGCTCCAGCTCTGTAAGGAACACTGACAGATTACATTGTAAGACCATGTTATACATATCATTATATGCTTTTATATATTTTTCACTCTTTTTAAATGCGCTTTATTTTCAGATTGACTTTTGATGTTTCCTTCCACTTTCTAAGTACATTGAACAATTCAACAACTGATGGAGCGTGCAGATTTCTTTAGGTCTGGGGGTCTATTTAAGAAGCAGCGGATGCTGCCTCCGACCCACTCTGTTTCAGTTCCGGCTGAAGCAGAAGTTAAGAAGCAGCGGTCCTAAGACCGCTGCTCCTTAACTCGTCCGCCACCTCTGAGGTGGCGGACAGCAATCCGCCCAATCGAATACGATCGGGCAGATTGACACCCCCTGCTAGCGGCTGATTGCCCTCGAATCTGCAGGGGTTGTATTGCACCAGCAGTTCACAAAAACTGCTGGTGCATGGCATTTATCGATGTGCAGCAGACATGATCCGCTATATCGGATCATGTCCGTCCGCACATTAATAAATGGACCCCCTGATGTAAATTCTAAAAACACTCAGGGGCCTATTTATTAATGTGCGAACGGACATGATCCAATATTGCAGATCATGTCTGCTACACATCGATAAATGCCGACATTGCACCAGCAGTTCTTGTGAACTGCTGGTGCAACGCCGCCCCCTGCAGATTCACGATTGACTGCCAGTAGGAGGTGTCAATCAACCCGATTGTATTGGATTGGGTTGATTTTCTGCGATGTCTGTCCGCCGCCTCAGAGCAGGCGGACAGCTTATGAAGCAATGGTCTTTAGATCGCTGCTTCATAACTTGTGTTTCTGGCGTTACTGAAGGCTTACCAGAAACACGGGGCTTCAAGTTCCATACAGAGTTTGATAATTGCCCCTCAGTAACTTTGTACTAATATCCTTCCACATAGGAAGTTGCTGAGAAATTAGAATTTACAGCCAGTACTAGTGGCACTTTACAAAAGTAATATTATAAAACATAAATTGGCATTGTCCTATATAATTATTCTTTAAAGCAAACCACAACTGATACAGAGTGTGGTAGCATTGTTCTGCATGTCCTTACCACCATTTGTCCTAGCCTATATATATATTCAGATAACAGAGAAAAAGACTATCCCCACCTGTACAGCTATGCCCCTGGATCACCCACTCATGCTCATAGCCTGCACCATTGACAACCTAGTTACACAAACAGCCCCAGCTTCATCAACAAACACCCAGATACATTACAGACAGCCTTGAATTGACCCATTATCACCCCCGTACTCTTCATTCAAGCACAAAGGCAATGATTGTGTTGCTGGACAACCCTGACTTTAGTCCCCAGTGTCTCAGTCCCTCATGAGACAAAACAAAATGTTGTGAGGTATACATATATACTCAAACCTTCATCTGAATTATTACTGTGTGTATTGAAAAATATCTCAGGGCAGTGCTGTTTAATTTTTGTGTGCAATAAGCTTTATTTCTTAACCTGTACATTGAGATGGATGGCATGTGTCATTCATCCAGTGGTCCTCCTTCCAATCTCTATTCTGTGGATTCTCTGCATTGCAGTGATCACTTGACAGAACCATAGGCATATGGAACAATATTAAGGAGATGGAAATGAATATCCCCTATGTTGTTCCCCAGTATACACATAAAAATTGCTGGAACTCCCAAAATAGAACCAGTGCTGTTATGGCAATAAGCTAGCAGCTGTTCTGACACAATGCCACTCATTTTAAAGATGGAGTTTTCAAGTTTCTAAGATGCCTTTTCTACTCCTTACCATAGAATATATCTATAAAATATTGGGTTTCATGTTGGTTTAACTGTCAAATAATTGTCATACTAAGAATTATCATCTATCAGTAACAGCTATTCTCATTTTGTTGTATTGATGTCAGGGCTTATACTTTTATGTTTCTATGAATGAATTAAGTAATTTAGCAATCAAAATAAATGGAAGACATGTATGAGTACAAAAATAGATGTTATTTTGTGAAATTCTATAAAGATGTAACTTTTTCATGGTTTTTGTAATATTTCTTCTCTGCTAATTGAATTTGGCAGTGGTAGGAACATGCATAGATTGTCAAAATGGGTCCTTCTAGGATATTTTAAACCTACTTATTTTCTGCATAACTTGAGAACATTGACAAAAAAATAGTAAAATTATCTTCTGATTTTCAATTGTTAAATGTTATTAATAAATATAGATATAGGCCCAGATTACAAGTGGTGTGTTAATGATCACTGGACAGGGCTAAGATTAGCCTGCAACTTCTTATTATAAGTCCATAGTAATTCCCATTTACCAGAGATGGGTTAGCGTGACCGACATCGCTCTACTACAACCTTCCTTCTCCTGCAACCTTCTAGCCTACTTTCAATGGATATCGCGACTGAGCTAAATACCACTGGTATTAAAAGTTGAAAGTTATAGTTTGCACTCGATCGAAATCCAAAATGGCTCTAAAATATTTAATACAGTTTGAGGCCTGAACTAAACTGTTAGGGTTAAAAATCTTTTCACAAAACACATCAAAACCATATTTAAATGAACTATTACACTCATAGATTGTCAGGGTTACTGCTTGCTAATGATCTGTCCCTTTAAGAGCCTCCTATATCAAGCACTTCCCCCCAGCATTCATTGCTGGTTAATTGAGAAATGATTCACAGCACAAGCGTTACACTGAGAGTTTTCCTCACTCTCCAACAGCCTCATAAATACTTATTTGAAGAGTTCTGATAACATCTCTTATTTTTCATTCCTACATCTAGCAGCTCTTCTACTCAATTCAACACTGGAAGATATTGCATACTACAAGGAAATCAAACTAACTCGACATCAAACCCTGAAGCATTCACAACGTAACAGGATTCAAGCAGCTTCATACACAGCACAGCAAGTAGCGGTGACGTCATCAGCTGCAGCCGCAACCGCTCTCCCTCTGAGTACCACGCTGCTGTTCATAACAAACGGACAAGTAACAATTCCTGTGTTCTCAGGTCAGACCCAATTATTTTACTATTAATCGTTATCCTTACTTATTTTGATGAACTTTACCTGCCTAATTAAGGAATACTATATTTTATGTTACTGCTTAATTTGAACTGTTTGCATTATCAAATGCCCTGAAAGTAATACAGTTTATGAAGTTAATAAACTGTCACTTATTGGGCAGATATTAATACATTATATGAAGCACTAACAACGAATTCATCAAGCTTCATTTATGTTACAAACCTACTTTTGAGGAAATTGTTGGTTCTTATTTATAAAACAAAATTAAATGCTTGTTCCAATTGCTACAAATACAGACTATTACAGAATTAACCAGCCATAAGGAAGAAAGGATTTAGTGTTTGTGTACACAGAATTATCCTATACTAAACATATACTTTCAACAGCAATTATGGAACAAGATCTTTTAAGTGATAAAGTTCAAGTCCTGTCAGACAGATTAGAAGCTTTATCAGGTTCTTTCCATGAATTACAAGTGGAAAATCAGGCTTTGAAGGCCTGCTTAAGAGAGACTCTGGCACCTAAACCTGCAAGTGCAGATTCTATCCCTGAACCTATGGTCTCCCCCCCAGAAAAATTCTCTGGTGACCGTTCAAGATTCAGAGAGTTTAAAAATTCCTGTTTGTTGCTTTTTCAATTAAAGCCACGTACTTATCCCACAGAAAGATCAAGAGTGCTCACTGTGATATCATACTTGAGGGGGGAACCTAGGGCTTGGGCTGACTCTTTTTTTGAAAATGATGATGCAATACTGGGATCTCTAGATGAATTCTTTGATCAAATGTCAGCATTATATGATGACCCTTTCAAACAGGTCACAGCTGAAAACTTACTTAGATCTTTAAAACAAAGAAAGAACCCAGTGGAGTCTTACATCACACAATTTAAAATTTCTGCCCGTGATTCGGGATGGAATGAGGTCTCCCTTAAAACTCAATATCGTTTAGGATTATCTGAGGATATAAAGGATGAGCTTTCACGCACAGGTGTTCCAGATTCATTGGAAGATTTCTTTTCTCTCATTATTAACATAGATAGACGGCTTAGGGAACGCCGCTCTGAAAAGGCTAGCGGTACAAAAAGCTTTCTCTCCACACCTGTTTATCAAACTAAGGAATCACCACAACCTATGGACATAGGCTTCATAAAGGGTCCCCTCTCCTCTCAGGAAAAGACTAGGAGGAAGTTGCATAGTTTGTGCATGTATTGTGCCTGCCCTACACATGAAGTAAAGGACTGCCCAGTTCTGGCTAGGAATAAGAAGGGTAGGTTGCCTAACATCTCTGAATCCCTGTTAATGAAAACCATTAAACCATCATATTTAACTATCCCTATTATTTTACAGTGGGATCAAATCAGGATAACAACTGAAGCTATCCTGGACACCGGCTCATGTAGAAATTTTGTTGATTTTTCTTTTGTGAAACAGAATAAAATACCTCTGGTCTCTAAGAAAACTCCAGTCTCTGTGAAGGTCATTGATGGCTCTTTTTTAAAATCAGGTCCTGTCACACACCAAACTACACCTTTACAGGTAATATCTTGCACACACATCACAGAAACACTCACTTTTGATGTCATATCTTCACCAATGTTCAATGTAATCCTTGGTATAAATTGGTTTTGTAAACACAAACCAACTATAAACTGGAATGACCTCAGTTTATCTTTTCCTCATCTCACTCAAAATAGTGAGACATCATCAGATTTAATTATGCTACAGGTTGAGGATAATATTTTACCCAAACAATATGCAGACTTCTCAGATGTTTTTAATAAAAAAGAAGCTGAATGTTTGCCCCCTCATAGGGATTACGATTGTCCTATTGATTTACTCCCAGGAGTTTCAATTCCCTATGGACATATCTACCCCCTTTCTAAACCAGAACTAGAACACCTTAAAAACTATATCGATGAGAACCTCCGAAAAGGTTTTATAAGACCTAGTACCTCTCCTGCAGGTGCAGGCATATTTTTTGTTACCAACAAAGATGGCACGTTAAGACCAATCATTGATTACAGGGAATTGAACAGGCGTACCAGAAAAAACAGGTACCCCCTACCTTTAATCCCTGAATTAATTGAAAGATTAAGGGGGGCCTCAATTTTCACTAAATTGGATCTTCGAGGTGCCTATAATCTTATACGAATGAGAGCTGGCGACGAATGGCTCACTGCTTTTCGGACTAGATATGGGCTATTCGAATATACAGTGATGCCATTCGGTCTGTGCAATGCCCCAGCAACATTCCAATGCTTAATCAATGATCTTTTCAGAGATATTTTGGATGTATATGTTGTTGTCTATTTGGACGATATTCTAGTTTACTCACAAAATTTAGATCAACATAGAATGCATGTTAGAGAGGTTCTCACTAGGTTACGAAAAAATAACCTATACGCTAAACTAGAAAAATGTATATTTGAATCAAATAATATCTCTTTTCTGGGGTATAACATCTCTCCTGAAGGAATCAAGATGCAAGATGACAAGGTTCAGGCCATTCACAATTGGCCGACTCCTCAATGTAAGAAAGATGTTCAACGTTTCCTTGGCTTCTCAAATTATTATAGGAAATTCATTCCTGGATTTGCTGCTATTACCAAACCTCTTACTGAACTCACCAAATTGAATCATCCTTTCAGGTGGACAAGCCATACTCAACAGGTATTTGACCTTTTAAAAAATAAATTCACTACAGCACCCATTCTCCAATACCCGGATTTAGAAAAGCAATTTATCCTGGAAGTTGACGCTTCTGAGTTCGCAATAGGGGCAATCCTCTCTCAAAGGAAATCATTCAAAGAACCCTTACATCCGGTCGCATTCTTCTCTAGATTGATGCAACCAGCAGAGTTAAATTATCCAGTTGGCGAGAAAGAATTACTTGCAATAAAGTGTTCCTTCGATCACTGGAGGCATTTGCTTGAGGGTGCAACACAACCAACTGTCATATATACTGACCATAAAAATCTGCAATATCTTCAGTCTAATCGAACTCTATCCTCCAGACAATTACGCTGGAGTCTTTACTTCTCTCGTTTCCATTACATCATTACCTACAGGCCTGGTACAAAAAATGGCAAGGCTGACGCCCTCTCTAGACAAGGTCCTAAACCTATAATACCATGCATTCCTACTACTATTGTTCCTAAGGACTCTATCATTGGAGTTATAACAAGTCTAACTACAGTGATAAAAGATGCTACTGCTATTGATCCATCAGTACCTCATACAGATCTTACTTACAATTCTGATGGCTTACTCTATAAGGACGGGAAGCTATACATACCTCCAAATCTTAGATCTTCAATCTTGAAATCAGTTCATGAATCTCCCCTTGCTGGACACATGGGAAGGGATAAAACTTTGGATTTACTTAAGAGATCTTTTTGGTGGCCTACTCTTAACCTCGATCTCAAAGAATATATTTCTAAATGTGTTATATGCGCAACCTCCAAACCTTCTAAACAACTCCCTGTGGGTCTTTTACAGCCTTTACCTGTACCTCAAGTACCCTGGGAGGCGGTATCCTTAGACTTTATCGTGGACTTACCTCTCTCTAACAAATATACCACTATAATGGTTGTCACCGATCTATTCTCAAAGATGGCACATTTCATACCGGTTACCTCCCTACCCACTTCCAAGTTCACCAGTGAATTGTTCATTCAAAACATTGTAAGACTGCATGGAATACCTAAAACCATCCTTAGTGACCGTGGAACCCAATTCACATCTAAGTTCTGGAGAAATTTGTGTGCTGCTCTGCATATAGAACAAAAACTCACCACTGCTTACCATCCTCAGACGAATGGGCAGACGGAGAGGGTGAACCAGTGGCTAGAGCAATACCTACGTTGTTTCTGCTCTCACCAACAAGATTCTTGGGCCACCTACTTGCCCTTAGCAGAATTTGCCTATAATAATAATAAGAGTTCTACAACTGGCACATCACCATTTTTTATAAATTATGGTTTACATCCAAATTTCACACTACTTCCGAAGATTGACACCCCATGTCCTCAGGTGAATGATCTGGTTAATGACATTTCTGCTAACTTTTCTTCAATTCGTGAACATATTCTTCAGGCACAGGCATCACAACGCAGGTACTACGATCTTCGCCACAGACCTAGTCCTCAATATTCCGTAGGACAACAAGTATGGCTCTCCACTAAGAACCTCAAGATACCTTATCCTTGTAGGAAACTAGGTAAACTCTTTTTGGGTCCTTACCCTATCATCAGGGTAAATGGTCCAACAACAGTTACACTCCAACTACCATCAACTTTTAAGATACATCCAACTTTCCATGTGTCTCTTATCAAACCTTGCAACCTACCCATAACAAATATTACATCAGAAGACCCAATACCTTCTGCTAATCTTGATTGCCAGTATGAGGTTCATAGCATTCTGGATTCTAGACTACGTCGTGGGAATCTTTTCTATTTGGTTCATTGGAAAGGTTTTGGCCATGAGGATGATTCCTGGGAGCCTGCCTCGAACATATCTGCTCCACGTCTGATTTCCCTCTTCCATAGACGTAACCCTGATCGTCCTAGGCCTTGAACCTCGCTGTGGTTCTTTTTGTGGGGGGCTCTGTCAGGGTTACTGCTTGCTAATGATCTGTCCCTTTAAGAGCCTCCTATATCAAGCACTTCCCCCCAGCATTCATTGCTGGTTAATTGAGAAATGATTCACAGCACAAGCGTTACACTGAGAGTTTTCCTCACTCTCCAACAGCCTCATAAATACTTATTTGAAGAGTTCTGATAACATCTCTTATTTTTCATTCCTACATCTAGCAGCTCTTCTACTCAATTCAACACTGGAAGATATTGCATACTACAAGGAAATCAAACTAACTCGACATCAAACCCTGAAGCATTCACAACGTAACAGGATTCAAGCAGCTTCATACACAGCACAGCAAGTAGCGGTGACGTCATCAGCTGCAGCCGCAACCGCTCTCCCTCTGAGTACCACGCTGCTGTTCATAACAAACGGACAAGTAACAATTCCTGTGTTCTCAGGTCAGACCCAATTATTTTACTATTAATCGTTATCCTTACTTATTTTGATGAACTTTACCTGCCTAATTAAGGAATACTATATTTTATGTTACTGCTTAATTTGAACTGTTTGCATTATCAAATGCCCTGAAAGTAATACAGTTTATGAAGTTAATAAACTGTCACTTATTGGGCAGATATTAATACATTATATGAAGCACTAACAACGAATTCATCAAGCTTCATTTATGTTACAAACCTACTTTTGAGGAAATTGTTGGTTCTTATTTATAAAACAAAATTAAATGCTTGTTCCAATTGCTACAAATACAGACTATTACATAGATACACTTTTTAATAAAATATAATTTTAATATTAATATAAAGTTTTTAAAAGGGATATGGTATATGGCAAGGTGTTTGACTGGGAAGGGCTCCAATAATGTTTCCAAGGTGTTAGCCTGTGTTCACACCACTTCTGGAGGTAGTGCACAGGATATCAATTTAAGGTCATCATGCTTTTGCTTTTATTTATTTTTTAAAATGTAATTTTAACAGTCCTGCTGCATTCCATCAGTTCAATGTGAGTGGGCTTTAGTTTAGTTTTTTTTTTCTCCCTTTTTAATTTTCAGTTAGCTCTTACACACTGAGGGGTAGTGCTGACACATGGCATGGCTGTGGATATCATTGACAAATAGCATGACTGGGGTGTAGAGCTGGAACTTAGAGTGGCTGAGGCTAGCACTTATACACTGCATATAGCACTTTGAGGAGGTGGCGCTGATACTTAGTGAAGCTAGTTTGAGCGGGAAGTTAGGACTGGAGGCAGGTAAAATACATGATGTCTTTACTGCTCTGCTGTTACCCTCACCTTAATCTGTGTTGTGCAGGGGGATGGAGTCAGATATGGAGTATCTCATCTGCAAGGTAAGCAGTCAGATGCCTTTACCCTATATAAAAATGCTACCAACGGACAGTTTAAACAACCTATTATTATTTTAGAAAATATTTCTTTACAGAGTAAGTCTGAACATCAATTTAATTTTTATCTTTGGCAATTTGTAAGTCAATGCTTACCCTAAGGATTTAGATTTTTTGTGTGTGTTGGTGTCTGTATTGATTAAATGTGTGTCTGTGTTTGTGTGTAAGAGAGAGTGTCTCTGTGTGTGAGGGATAAAGTCTTTGTGTGTGTGTATAGAGAGAGAGAGTGAGGGTGAGTGTGAATATCTATTTGCAAGTTTGTGTATGTGTTTTATTATGTTTACAACATTTTCAAGTTTGACTACAATGGAAGTGCACACACATTTTGGTTACTTGTCCAAAAATTGCACAGGCATTTTTTTTTTTTTGTTTTTTGCATAGTGCTCAAAAAAATTAAAGGGAACATTGTCTCCAACATATATGTGTATATTCATGCCAAAAGGTTTCCTGAGCACACCGGTTGAGCTAGTAATCACTGAAGGCCCGATGATCTAAAACTCTCTGGACTGGCAAGATTGTTATAGAATGTTTGCCAGTACTTCCATTTCTCTGGTGGAATGATCAAAAGCCACTTTTTAACCTGAAAACATGGTGTCTCGCTAAGGGTCATATACTCCATTTTTTAGTATGAAAAGTGGACAATACAATTCGTATTTTAAATCTATATTATCTACATTTTTACCATATGAGTACATACCCTGCATGAACCAGAGGCCACTGATCCTTTAAAAAGGGCTTTCCTTTTAGCTATATTGTCAAAATGGCTAGTAACTAAATAATATTTTAAATTATGGCCTAACCTCAGATTATTTATTATTATATGTTGTAATAAAACAAATTTCATCTGATGAAGAAGTTCTCTTTTTAGGTGTCACTATCTATTTTCAAAACCTGTTGATATGCTTTAATTACACTTCTTTTGTAATACCCTCTATATAGAAGCCTGGACCTTAAGTCCTTGACTGCTGCCTTAAAGCCATCTAAGGTAGGGCAATTCCTACATTTCCTAAAATAGTGGCAGTAGTTTTCCTGTATGTTTCTGTTATAATTTGATTGTCTCCAGTTGTAATCAATGATAAGTCCAAAAAGTCCATCCTTTTTTTTGTTGCTATATTTGTACGTAAAAAAAGACTCATGTGATTACTATTCAACTCAGCTATACATTTTTTTTTTAAAATACCAAAATATCTATTGGTCCATACTATAGAATAAAAATATGAATATGAATCTTATCCACATAGATCTAAGCTGGTGGAATCTGTCCATTTATTTTTTAAAGGCCATAGTTGCCTCCCACAATCCAAAATACAAACTCGCATATGTGGGGGCACAAGCTTCCCCCATCACAGTCTCACATAATTGGAAATAAAATGTATTGTTAAATGTGAAATAGATATGACTCAGTATAAATTTTAAGAGGGATAAAATAAATTCCTTATTCTCACATCCAAACTCCATTTGTATACTGGTGTATAAGGATTCTACATTACATGTTACTAAATATACAATCTCATTGATTTTGACATTGTTTAGTTTATTTAAAATATGCATAGTATCATGTGTATAGGATGGAAGGTCCACCACCAGATGTCGTAACCTGGCATCTAAATATTTACTGGCCCTTTTACACAATGATTGTATTATTGATAATATAGGGTTAACCAGGTCTTTATGTATTTTAGGCAAGAACTATAGGGTGGCCACCCTTGGATTGGATACAAATAGGAAATTATTTTCTTGAAAATCTATAAGGCCTAATTTATGAGCATTCAAAATTACATTATTGTACTTAACACAAAATTCATTAGTGGGATCAAAATTAAATCTTGTGTAATTGTTAGCATTCTCCAATTGTCTCATACCTTCTGCTATATATATTTCAATGGGCAATAATACTATGTTTATATCTATGTGTACAAGATACATAGATGATATTTTGAATCCATGTGATGGACCAACAGATATTTTGAAAGAATTTGGGCCAGATTATAAGTGAAGTGCAAAATATCACTTGCTAAATCGATATTTGCGCTCCACTTTGTAATACCAGCACATGCAAATGTGCACTGGTATTACAGGGGAGATGCAATGCGAATGTAACCTTGGGTTCACATTACACGGAAGCATTGGGTTCACGAGAGCGCACTTCCATAGGCTCCAATGGGAGCCTTGTTCTCATGCCATGAGACACCGCATGATAACGTAACGCAGCTGGGGGCAAGTCGCGCAGCGATGGGCAGCAAATGTAAATATATATGTATATGAATATATACATATATATTTATGTATTAATATGTAAATATATGTATATGTTTTTATTTAAACATTAATTGTCAAAACTATCACATGATTAAAATCTCCGTTATTATCAGTGAATGATTGTCACTGAGTATATATAAATAATAAAGAAGTGAGTTTATAAAATTGAATGATTTTAGAGAACAGCAATTATATAATTAATTTTGCAACTTTGTGCTGTAAATATAAGGTACAAGATTTAATTAAATATGTGAAGTTGACTACCTAATTTATGATTGTTCTCTTTCAGGTCAGTGGGTGGTCTGTGGTCACCTTAGGATACAGTAATACCACGTCACCTATGTACAATGTAAATCAGAGCAACTTTTTAGAATTCTATTTAAAAAGCACAGATATTCCATTTTGGATTTTACAGAGATTTATAATAAAGGCCAGTTTTTGGGCCAAAACGTATAGCTGTTTTTTTGTTTTGTATTCCTTTTTTATACCAGATTTTAAGTGCCCACTGATGTTGCTCCCGACTGATGCCAAGGTATCTGGTTATCAGTTAGGAATATCGGGGGCACTGTATTGTGTTTGGGTATCTTTCTTGTGTGTTTTTTTGGGATATTTTTGTTTTTCTCTCTCTATTTATTTATTTAAGTGTTGTTAATTTGTAGCATTTTTAATAATTTAAAATAAAGTAAATATTCCTTGAGTATTATTGCCAATGCTTAAAATGTATCCAATACTGGTTTTCTAAATCATTTCCTGTTTAGACCTCTGTAACCACCTTGTGTGGTAGTCATGGATGTTTCCAATAACTTAACTTACTTGTACAAAAACAATTAATAATAATTATAATAAATATATTTTAGGTGTAATTATCTGTGTTTATCAAAAGCAGGTGTTATAAAAACAAAAGTCTTCAGGTTATCATCTGTAAAATGTATTTTTGATCCAATTTACATAAATGGCATCATTTTGCCCAGGTTAATTAAAAATGTTATGACTTTTCAACCCTCTTGCTGTGTTATATCACTACTTTTTGCCAGGCAACATTCACCTATATCTGCATATCTGTTTAAGAGAAGCCTATACATTTTCCAGTATCTGATTGGTTGCACTGGGCTTGGCCATAAAGTTCATGCATGGTGCATACATGTTCCTCAAAAATTGCATATGCACCGGTTTGAAGATCTGAAATAGGAGCATATAAGTAGTGCTGTCAGGCCTAAGTTAATTGTCTGTGCAGGAATGGATCCTGTCCCAACAATCTTAATAAGGCCCAGGACATGACTCTCTAAAGGTGGTAACTGAGAGCAAAGGATACAGTAGATAGTACGGAAGTACCTGCAATCACATCCCAACTGGCAGGAAGCTTATAGTAGAGAAGACATATAAGCTGAGGTCAAGTACCAGGTGGGTTGCAAAGGACCAAAACGTGAGGCAGAAGAGAAGTTTGGAACAGGCAGGAGTCAGTAACCAAACTAGCAATCACAGTACCAAGTCTAGAGGGAGAAGCATAGTCAGTATGGTCCAAAAGTTCAGAGCAGGTAGCAGGCAAAGGAATATCAGCAGACAGGCAGAGTTCAGCCAAGAAAAGGACAAATCCAAGTAATATTTCACCCAGGAGAAGATAGATCCTTTACACAGGCAGAAATTTAAGGACTATTTTCGCTTTGTAAAGGATTAGCACAGCAGAACGTACAGGAATAACTCGACAGGAATAGAGTGCATGCTAACATTGTGTTACCAAGGACGCTTCAGTAGCCACAAAGGAGCACAACCGGACGAACCTGAGCAGAGCATGCTAAAGGTAAATGAAACCCACAATTTTTTTTTATGATCCAGCATATGATTTTAAAAATGTTCAAGTTTACTTTTGTTATCAAATTTGTAATCCTTTGTTGAAGGAGAAGTAATGCCCTGCTGGGAGCTAACTGAACACATCAGGAGTGTCAATGACATGACACATATATACGTTCATCCACAAATCAGCAGCTAGCGCCAAGTACAGCAGCGATGCTCTTGAGCCTACCTAGGTATGCTTTTCAACAAAGAATACCAAGAGAATGAAGCAAATTAGATAAAATAAGTAAAATGAAAAGTTGTCTAAAATTGCATGTTCTATCTGAATCATTAAAGAAAAAGATTGGGCTTCATGTTCCTTTAAGCAAATACATTCAACAGTTTGCTATAAAGGGTATAAATATGAATAGAATATCCTTAATACATACTTGTTAAAGCGCAGTATTGAGGTTGTTCCCTGCCTCCTTATTCCTGGGTGCCACCATTTTGAAATCTCGCTTTCCCTCATTCCAGTGCTGATGTGTTTGCTCATGTGCAGAAACTCTACATACCTGCAGTGTAACCTAAGTTCCAATATGGCGGCATCCATAATTATATGGAGGTACATGAAATGTATTTTCCATTTAATGTTTCTTCTACATGTAAACCAACAGCAATATGAACAAAGTGGGTGTAGCTAATCGGAGAAAGGAACAATCAGATAACTAAAGATTGAGATTACGGTCAGATCAAATATTATCAAAGGCAAAAGTAATTTAATTTTAAAAAGAGAATTAAAGTGAATGTAAAGTTTAATGAATAAGTGTCCGTTTTTTAAAAATACTTTTAAAAACCGGGGAACTTTCATTCATTAAACTTTACAATGAAGCTGATTTTTTACCTTTATTTTATGGAAAGCAGACCGGCGATCCTTGGCCCGCAGCTCCTGCTTTAGTTAGCACAGTGATGACAAATCTGAATTAAACTGAAACTGAATTAACAAGAACAATACTCACACACTAATCTAAGATATTTACAACAAGACCTTTCTTCACTTGAATTTCTTTTGTTACATCTATTTTATGTATCTGGATATCTTTGTTTTGTTTTTTTAACTATAAATCGTTGTCATTAATTACCCTGTGCTACAGAATTTGGTTACTCTAAAAAAAAACAAAAAAACAACATTGTAAGAGTGCCATATTGTACCGAATTATTTGGTCCTTGTTAATAAAAAATGTAGTTAACATCCCTCAGGGATCTACAGGTTTTTCAATGGCAGTTTTTTTTCTTTAGTAAACCTTGCAGCCCACTGACAGTAAAAGAGGCAATTTTTTGTTCAATATATTAATTAATTAATTAATTTGTTTGACTTATGGTTGAGGTAGCATGAGATTAAAATCCTCCAATTCATAAGAGTCATAGGGTTCCATTTATCAAGCAGCGGATGCTGTTTCAGAGGCCAATCATTTTAGGCTCGCCTGAAACGAAAGTTAAGAAGCAGCGGTTGTAAGAATGGTGGTAGATTGAAATTATCCTGATATGATCAGGATGATTGAGCATTGCGCAATCATTTCTGGTGAAATGCGTGTGGAATGATAAATGAGGACAGCGTATGCTGTCTGCATTTAGAGATGTCAAGCGGACAAAAGTCACTATAGCGAATCATGTCTACTCGAAACTTGGTAAATCAAATCCATAGAATTATAGTATAGAAAATTAGCAAATCTAGGCAAGTATCCCTGTTGCTTTTCCACACAAGTACTCTGTTACCAATACACCAAATATTTTTTGCTGCATATACCCCTTAAAGGGGAATTGCTGTGGTTGAACACAGTACTGGCAGCAAAAAGCATGAGATGTTGTATATCTAATTGGCATATCTTACCCAGAGTTCTCTGGTGCATTGGTAACAATGTATACAGAGTAGTTATGGGAAAAAGCAAGCAGGAATACTTGTCTAGATTTGCTAATTTTCTATACAATAATTCCAAATATAAAATGACCAAGCTCATTATATGCCTTTTGCATATGTTTCAATAATATCTATGACCTAGATTACGAGTTGTGCGTTAGGGTTGAAAAGCAGCGTTAAGAGGTCCTAACGCTGCTTTTTAATGCCTGCTGGTATTACGAGTCTTGCAGGTACAGGTGTACCGCTCGCTTTTTTGGCCAGACTCGGAAATACCACAAATCCACTTACGTCAATTGCGTATCCTATATTTTCTATGGGACTTGCATAGCGCCGGTATTACGAGTCTGACCAAAAGTGAGCGGTAAACCCTCTCCTATCAAGCCTGGTACCACATTTAACCCCTTAAGGACAAGGCCATTTTTCAATTTCTTTCCCTTAAGGACCAGGGCTATTTTTAAATTTTTGCGGTGTTTGTGTTTAGCTGTAATTTTCCTCTTACTCATTTACTGTACCCACACATATAGATACCGTTTTTCTCACCATTAAATGGACTTTCTAGAGATACCATTATTTCATCATATCTTATAATTTACTATAAAAAATTAGAAAATATGAGAAAAAAATAGAAAAAAACACACTTTTTCTAACTTTGACCCCCAAAATCTGTTACATATCTACAACCACCAAAAAACACCCATGCTAAATAGTTTCAAAATTTTGTCCTGAGTTTAGAAATAACCAATGTTTACAATAGGGCAATAAATACAAATAGCACTTTGCTATTTCCAAACCACTTTTTTTCAAAATTAGCGCTAGTTACATTGTGACACTGCTATCTTTCAGGAATCCCTGAATATCCCTTGACATGTATATATTTTTTATTAGAAGACATTTCAAAGTATTGATCTAGGCCCATTTTGGTATATTTCATGCCACCATTTCACCGCCAAATGCGATCAAATAAAAAAAAAAAATGTTCACTTTTTCACAAACTTTAGGTTTCTCACTAAAATTATTTACAAACAGTTTGTGCAATTATGGCATAAATGGTTGTATATGCTTTTCTGGGATCCCCTTTGTTCAGAAATAGCAGACATATATGGCTTTGGCATTTCCTTTTTGGTAATTAGAAGGCCGGTAAATGCCACTGTGCACCACACGTGTATTACGCCCAACTGTGAAGGGGTTAATCAGGTAGCTTGTAGGGAGCTTGCAGGGTTAATTTTAGCTTTAGTGTAGTGTAGTAGACAACCCAAAGTATTGATCTAGGTCCATTTTGGTATATTTCATGCCACCATTTTACCGCCAAATGCGATCAAATAAAAAAAAAAACGTTCACTTTTTCACTAACTTTAGATTTCTCACTGAAATGATTTACAAACAGCTTGTGCAATTATGGCACAAATGGTTGTAAATGCTTCTCTGGAATCCCCTTTGTTCAGAAATAGCAGACATATATGGTTTTAGCGTTTCTTTTTGGTAATTAGAAGGCCGCTAAAGGCTGCTGCGCACCACACTTGTATTATGCCCAGCAATGAAGGGGTTAATTAGGTAGCTTGTAGGGAGCTTGAAGGGTTAATTTTAGTTTTAGTGTAGAGATCAGCCTCCCACCTGACACATTTCCACCCCCTGATCCCTCCCAAGCAGCTCTCTTCCCTCCCCCACCCCACAAATGTCCCCGCCATCTTAAGTACTGGCAGAAAGGCTGCCAGTATATAAAAAAAAAAGTTTGTGTTTGTTTTTTTTTGTTTGTTTTTTACATTTATATATTTTCTGCAGTGTATGATCCCCCTTACCACCAAACCCCCCTGAGCCCCCCTAAACAGCTCTCTATCCCTACCCCATCTCACTATTTGGTGCCATTTTGGGTACTGGCAGCTGTCTGCCAGTACCCACTTTTCAAAAATAATGTCCATTTTTTTTTATTTTATTTTTAAATTTTATTTGTGTTGTAGAAAATAATAAACAAATTACAAGATTTTTAAACTAATTACACCTAATCTAATCCCCCTAACAAAAATAAAAAGCCCAGCCAAAATAAAAAAAAGCCTTACCCTACACTATGGATTGCCCCAAAGTAATCAGCTCTCTTACCTGTAAAAAAAAGTACAATTCCCCCCCAACATTAAAACCCACCACCCACACAACCAACCCTACTCTAAAACCCACCCAATCCCCCCTTAAAAAAAACTAACACTAACCCACTGAAGATCACCCTACCGGGAGACGTCTTCACCCAACCGGGCAGAAGTGGTCCTCCAGACGGGCAGAAGTCTTCATCCAGACGGCATCTTCTATATTCATCCATCTGGCACAGAGCGGGTCCATCTTCAAGACATCTGACGCAGAGCATCCTCTTCTGACGACGGCCAACGGCTGAATGAAGGTTCCTTTAAATGACATCATCCAAGATGGTGTCCCTTCAATTCCGATTGGCTGATAGAATTCTATTAGCCAATCGGAATTAAGGTAGAAAAAATCCAATCAGCGAATAGGATTGAGCTGGCATTCTATTGGCTGTTCCAATCAGCCAATAGAATGCCAGTTCAATCCTATTGGCCGATTGCATCAGCCAATAGGATTTTTTCGACCTTAATTCCGATTGGCTAATAGAATTCTATCAGCCAATAGGAATTGAAGGGACGCCATCTTGGATGAAGTCATTTAAAGGAATCTTCATTCAGTCGTTGGCCGTTGTCAGAAGAGGATGCTCCGCGTTGGATGTCTTGAAGATGGACCTGCTCCGCGCCAGATGGATGAAGATAGAAGATGCCGTCTGGATGAAGACTTCTGCCCGTCTGGAAGACCACTTCTGCCCGGTTGGATGAAGACTTCTGCCCGTCTGGAGGTCCACTTCTGCCCGGTTGGGTATAGAAGTCTCCCGGTACGGTGATCTTCAGGGGGTTAGTGTTAGGTTTTTTAAAGGGGGGACTGGGTGCGTTTTAGAGTAGGGTTGGTTGTGTGGGTGGTGGGTATTAATGTTGGGGGAGGATTGTACTTTTTTTACAGGTAAGAGAGCTGATTACTTTGGGGCAATGCCCCGCAACAGGCCCTTTTAAGGGCTATTTGTCATTTAGTGTAGGGTAGGGCATTTTTATTTTGGGGGGGCTTTTTTATTTTGTTAGGGGTATTAGATTATGAGTAATTAGTTTAAAAATCTTGTAATTTCTTTATTATTTTCTGTAATTTAGTGTTTGTTTGTTTTTTGTACTTTAGATAATTTTTTTTAATTGTATTTAATTTAGGTAATTAATTTAATTGTAGTGTAGTGTTAGGTGTAATTGTAACTTAGGTTAGGTTTTATTTTACAGGTAAATTTGTCTTTATTTTAACTAGGTAGTTATTAAATAGTTCATAACTATTTAATAACTATTCTACCTAGTTAAAATAAATACAAAGTTGACTGTAAAATAAAAATAAACCCTAAGCTAGATACAATGTAACTATTAGTTAAATTGTAGCTAGCTTAGGGTTTATTTTATAGGTAAGTATTTAGTTTTAAATAGGAATAATTTAGTTAATTGTATTAATTTTATTTAGATTTATTGTAATTATATTTAAGTTAGGGAGTGTTAGGGTTAGACTTAGGTTTAGGGGTTAATAACTTTATTATAGTGGCGGCGACGTTGGGGGCGGCAGATTAGGGGTTAATAAATGTAGGTAGGTTGCAGCGACATAGTGGGCAGAAGATTAGGGGTTAATAAATAAAATATAGGTGTCTGCGATGTTGGGGGCAGCAGATTAGGGGTTCATAAGTATAATGTATGTGGCGGCAGTGTCCGGAGCGGAAAATTAGAGGTTAATAATATAATGTAGGTGTCGGCGATGTCGGGGGCGGCAGATTAAGGGTTAATAAGTGTAATATTAGGGGAGTTTAGACTCTGGGTTCATGTTAGGGTGTTAGGTGTAGACATAAAATGTGTTTCCCCATAGGAATCAATGGGGCTGCGTTAGGAACTTTACACTGCTTTTTTGCAGGTGTTAGGTTTTTTTTCAGCCGGCTCTCCCCCATTGATTCCTATGGAGAAATCGTGCATGAGCACGTTCAGCCAGCTCACCGCTAACGTAAGCAGCGCTGGTATTGAGGTGAGATGTGGAGCTAAATTTTGCTCTATGATCACTTTTTTGCGGCTAACACCAGGTTTGTAAAGACTCGTAATACCAGCGTTGTCTGCAAGTGAGAGGTGAGCATAAACTGCTCGTTAGCACAGCACAGCTTCTAACGCAAAACTCGCAATCTAGGCGTATATTTTGCAAAGTTTCTACATGGACAGTCAATGTGATTTTAGGAATCTTTTTGTGATGTAGAACAACTCTCTGCAGTGATTTAATATACATGTTATTTCCTAAACTATTATGCACCAAGTAGCTGGCAGACAGTAATGAGTCTATTGCTACTGACCTTAAGACCACCATTGATCAGTGCATCTTTGAGCAAAGACAACTGTCTGCATCAATTTTATGTACCCAATGAATCTTTCTGAGCAGAAACAGCTCACAACATTTCAGTCCACTAAAGGACATTTTTATGGCAGGATTGGTCTGTTATTTGTGAGGGTTTGAGATATATGAATAACGCAAGTACTTGTACAACAAATTATTGTAGACATAGCTGTAAACTATAGTAGGGGTGTGTGGTAATGAAAAAATATCTGTCTAAATGCGTAAAAAAAGAAAGAAATATTTTTATTGAAAATGGGAGCAAATAAAATAAATACAACCGTTAACAAAATTATTAACAAATGGACATGTACTAGCAAAATGATATACAGGAGCAAATTTTACGCTTGCTGGGTTAGTGCGACTTAAACTCTTGCGTAAAGGGTAGTGTATAAAAAAAAAAGTTGCACCAAACAGAACATAAAAACATTTAAAAATACAGTTACACTCATATAAACAATATCTGATAAAGACATATATTAAAAAAAGGATTCAAAAGTATATGGTATATGAAAAAGAATTTGCTGCAAAGGGTTATAATGTGTGTATGTATGTATATATATATATATATATATATATATATATATATATATATATATATATATATACACATATACATATAAATATATACACATGTCTAAATATGTGTATATATATTTATATTTATATATATATATATGATATATGATGTGGAAACAAATCCAGACAATCACATTGTCTGAATTGGAAAGAATTTATTTTATTTGCAAATTATGGTGGAAAATAAGTATTTGGTCAATATCAAAAGTTCATCTCAATACTTTGTTATATATCCTTTGTTGGCAATGACAGAGGTCAAACGTTTTCTGTAAGTCTTCACAAGGTTGTCACACACTGCTGCTGGTATGTTGGCCCATTCCTGCATACAGATCTCCTCTAGAGCAGTGATGTTTTGGGGCTGTCGCTGGGCAACACAGACTTTCAACTCCCTCCAAAGGTTTTCTATGGGGTTGAGATCTGGAGACTGGCTAGGCCACTCCAGGACCTTGAAATGCTTCTTACGAAGCCACTCCTTCGTTGCCCGGGCGGTGTGTTTGGGATCATTGTCATACTGAAAGACCCAGCCACATTTCATCTTCAATGCCCTTGCTGATGGAAGGAGGTTTGCACTCAAAATCTCATGATACATGGCCCCATTCATTCTTTCATGTACACGGATCAGTCGTCCTGTTCCCTTTGCAGAGAAACAGCCCCAAAGCATGATGTTGCCACCCCCATGCTTCACAGTAGGTATGGTGTTCTCTCTCCTCTAAACACGACAAGTTGTGTTTCTACCAAACAGTTCTACTTTGGTTTCATCTGACCATATGACATTCTCCCAATCTGCTTCTGGATCATCCAAATGCTCTCTAGCATACTTCAGACGGGCCCGGACATGTACTGGCTTAAGCAGGGGGACACGTCTGGCACTGCAGGATCTGAGTCCCTGGCAGCGTAGTGTGTTACTGATGGTAGCCTCTGTTACGTTGGTCCAGCTCTCTGCAGGTCATTCACTAGCCCCCCCCCCTGTGGTTCTGGGATGTTTGCTCACCGTTCTTGTGATCATTTTGACCCCACGGGGTGAGATCTTGCGTGGAGCCACAGATCGAGGGAGATTATCAGTGGTCTTGTATGTCTTCCATTTTCTAATTATTGCTCCCACAGTTGATTTCTTCACACCAAGCTGCTTGCCTATTGCAGATTCAGTCTTCCCAGCCTGGTGCAGGTCTACAATTTTGTTTCTGGTGTCCTTCGACAGCTCTTTGGTCTTCACCATAGTGGAGTTTGGAGTGTGACTGAGGTTGTGGACAGGTGTCTTTTATACTGATAACAAGTTCAAACAGGTGCCATTAATACAGGTAATGAGTGGAGGACAGAGAAGCCTCTTAAAGAAGAAGATACAGGTATGTGAGAGCCAGAAATCTTCTTGTTTGTAGGTGACCAAATACTTATTTTCCACCATGATTTGCAAATAAATTCTTTCCAAATCAGACAATCTGATTGTCTGGATTTGTTTCCACATTTTGTCTCTCATAGTTGAGGTATACCTATGATGAAAATTACAGGCCTCTCTCATCTTCTTAAGTGGGAGAACTTGCAAAATTGGTGGCTGACTAAATACTTTTTTCCCCCACTGTATATATGTGTGTGTGTGCATATGTATTCATGTGTTTTACTGTGTATTTCCTGTACATATTTCACATTCCAATGTTCTTCACTTACAAGATAATGTAATTTGTATTGTAATTAAATACTTATTTCTATATAAAGTATCTCACAAAAGTAAGTACACTCCTCACATTTTTGTAAATATTTTATTATATCTTTTCATGTGACAACACTGAATAAATGACACTTTGCTACAATGTAAAATTGGGCCCAATTAGCCATTTTCCCTCCCCGGTGTCATGTGACTCATTAGTGTTACAAGGTCTCAGGGGTAAATGGGGAGCAGGTGTGTTACATTTGGTGTTATCGCTCTCACACTCTCTCATACTGGTCACTGGAAATTCACCATGGCACCTCATGGCAAAGAACTCTCTGAGGATCTGAAAAAAAGAATTAATGCTCTACATAAAGATGGCCTAGGCTATAAGAAGAGTGCCAAGACCCTGAAACTGAGCTGTAGCATGGTGGGCAAGACCATACAGCAGTTTCACAGGACAGGTTCCACTCAGAACAGGCCTCACCATGGTCGACCAAAGAAGTTGAGTGCACGTGCTCTGCGTCATATCCAGAGGTTGTCTTTGAAAAATAGACGTATGAGTTCTGCCAGCATTGCTGCAGAGCTTGAAGGTGTGGCAGTCAGGCTGTCAGTGCTCATACCATACGCCGTACACTGCATCAAATTGGTCTGCATGGATGTCATCCCAGAAGGAAGCCTCTTCTAAAGATGATGCACAAGAAAGCCTGCAAACAGTTTGCCGCAGACAAGCAGACTATGGACATGGATTACTGAAACCATGTCCTGTGGTCCGATGAGACCACGATAAACTTATTTGGTTAAGATGGTGTCAAGTGTGTGTGGCAGCAACCAGGTGAGGAGTACAAGGACAAGTGTGTCTTGCCTACAGTCAAGCATGGTGGTGGGAGTGTCATGGTCCTGGCCTGCATGAGTGCTGCAGGCACTGGGGAGCTACAGTTCATTGAGGGAACCATGAATGCCAACATGTACTGTGACATACTGAAGCAGAGCGTTATCCCCTCCCTTCGGAGACTGGGCCACCGGGCAGTATTCCAACATGATAACAACCCCAAACACAACTCCAAGATGACCACTGCCTTGCTAAAGAAGCTGAGGGTAAAGGTGATGGACTGGCCAAGCATGTCTCAAGACCTAAACCCTATTGAGCATCTGTGGGGCATCCTCAAATGGAAGGTGGGGGAGCGCAAGGTCTCTAACATCCACCAGCTCTGTGATGTCATCATGCTGTATTTTTGCTGCCCTGTTTTTTTAGCACCTACCCCCGCTCTAGCTTCCCAGCTAACCAGCCCACCCATCTCCCTGCTGTATTTAATGGTGCTCCCAGCACTACTGAAGTAAGTCCTCTCTCCCTTCTCCCTTTGTATTTTTGCTGTATTTTTGCTGCCCTGTTTTTTTAGCACCTACCCCTGCTCCAGCTTCCAAGCTAACCAACCCGCCAACCTCCCTTCTGTACTTAATGGTGCTCCCAGCACTACTGAAGTAAGTCCTCTCTCCCTTCTCCCTTTGTACTTTTGCTGTATTTTTGCTGCCCTGTTTTTTAGCACCTACCCCTGCTCCAGCTTCCCAGTTTACCAGCCCGCCCACTTCCCTGCTGTATTTAATGGTGCTCAATGCGCGACTGTGCCGCTGGCGTGCCAAAGGCAAGCATGTCAGTGCCCTTCCGTGCCCCGACCGCACCCAACGCCAAAAAGCTTGGCTCCAGAAACCACCACCACTACAACACCAGCACCCTCCATGCGCTCAACCCCGGTAGATCGTCTGCCTGCCACCACGCATCCCCAACCAACACCTTTGGACACTTGCTGCAACTGCTCCTTCCCCTCCCTCTGGACCACAACCCAACCAACTAACCCACCCAAAAACAGCCACAATTACCTCAACTGCATCCTCCTCAACACCCATTCCATCCACAAGCACGCCCTCGAAATCTGGAACCTGCTAGACTCCACCTCCCCAGATGTCACCTTCCTCACCGAGACCTGGCTGAACCCCGCATCAGCGCCGGACATCGCCACTGCAATACTCGACGGCTATAAGATCTGCCACAAAGACCGCAGCTACCGACCTAGTGGAGGCATCGCCATCATCCACAAACACACAATCCAAGTCACAACCAGCTCCAACTACCACTCACCAGGCCTGGAACACCTACACTTCAAAATCCAGGTCAACCCCAACACCACCCTCCGTGGCACCCCCATCTACAGACCTCCCAGACCTCGTCCTGCCTTCTGCGACTCCATCACTGACCACATCGCACCCCATGCCCTCGCATCAACACCCTTCTCGGTGACCTCAACTTCCATCTTGACAACCCCAATGATCACAACACTTCCACCCTCCTGGAAAACCTCGGAATAATCGGACTGAAGCAACTCGTAAACTACCCAACCCATGCAGCCAGCCACACCCTCAACCCAATCTTCTCCGCAGGCAACCACATTTCAGTCAATCACATCACCGAACTTCTCTGGACTGACCACCACTGCATACACTTTTCCTTCAACAAACCCACCTCCATCTGTACCACTCGCCCCGCCAAAACTGGAACAACATCACCCAAGTCCAACTGCATGGCACCCTAAACAAATCCTCCCCACCTACCTCCACAGATGCCAACTCCTCCACCCGCAAAGTCCACCGCTGGATAACAGACTGCTCCAACACCCTCGCCCCCCTCAAGAAACCGTCCAGCTGCCAAACCATCAACAAGTAAAAAATCCAAGCAGGAGCAGCACCACAAAGGAAGCAATTCAATCTTTTCTTTATTGGGACATCATATAATCCAACAACACAACGTTTCGTTCTATCTGACCTTAATCATGTGGTATTCATGTTGTTGGATTATATGATGTCCCAATAAAGAAAAGATTGCATTGCTTCCTTTGTGGTGCTGCTCCTGCTTGAATTTTTTACTTCTATCTAAGGTTGTTTGGCAGGACCTTTGGAGCCTGCACCCATTTGCAGATTGTGCTGGGCTTGTTTGTTTGCTAAACCATCAACAAGGCTAGCTGGGTTACTCCAGCCCTCCAGGACTCCAAACGCCACTGCAGACGATTGGAAAGAACCTGGAGATCCAGCAAGACCCTTCTGGAAAAAGCTGCCTTTAAGGAAGCAATCACCACCCACCATCTCCTCATTAAAACTGCCAAAAAACAGCCATCCAAGACAGAATCAACTGTAATGCACACAATAGCAAGGAGTTGTTCTCAGTCATCAAGGCATTCGCTAAACCCAACAGCAACACCACCAACATCCCACCCTTCCAGGACCTCTGCAATACACTCACTGTATACTTCCACCACAAGATCCTTGACATCTATGACAGTTTTCCGCCTCATAACTCAACCTCCACCACCCACCCCCCTATACCCACCAACACCCCACCCAAATTCACCCCCTCCACAGACTATCTGGAGCCCCCTATACAGAGGACACCCTCAGAATCAGGAAATCCATCCACTCTGGAACACACTCTGACCAAGCAACACCATCGCCCCTGAACTTTACCGCACCATCAATTGCTCCTTCAAAACCGGCACCTTCCCGGATGTCTGGAAGCACATGGAACTGAAACCCCTGCTGAAGAAACCCTCGGCAGACCCCAAAGATCCGAATCACAACCGCCCCATCTCTACTCCCCTTCCCAGCCAAAGTCATAGAGAAGTCCATCAACTTGCAACTTATTGACCATATTGAGGCCAACCACACCCTGGACCACTCCCAATCTGGTTTTAGAAGCAACCACAGCACCGGAACCGTCCTCCTCGCCACCACAGACGACATCCTCCCCATGCTCGACCGAGGAGAAACTGCCGCCCTCATCCTCCTAGACCTCTAAGCAGCATTCGACACTGTCGACCACAAAACCCTCCGCACCCGCCTACATGAAGCCAGCATCCACATAAAAGCCCTGGAATGGATCACCTCCTTCCTCAAGGCAGGACCCTGAAAGTCAGAATCCCTCCCTTCTCCTCCAAACCCCCACCAGTCAACTGCGGTGTACTGCAAGGCTCTATGCTGAGCCCCACACTCTTCAACATCTACATGGCCCTCTCACCGCCATCGTCTGACACCACAACCTCAACATCATCTCCTATGCCGACAACACCAAGTTAATCATCTCACTCACCCGAGATCCCACCACCACCAAAAAGAACGTCCACGATGTCCTGACAGCAGTCGCCGCCTGGATGAATGACAACTGGCTCAAACTGAACACAGACAAAGCCGAAGTCCTCCTCCTTGGACCCAATAAATCTGCATGGGATGACTCCTGGTAGCCTACAGCCCTCGGTCACCCTCCAACCACAACCGACCATGCACAAAATCTAGGCTTCATCCTGGACTCTTCACTCTCCATGGACCGACAAATCAATGCCATCACCTGAACATGCTTCCACATTCTCCACCTGCTACAAAAAATCTTCAAAGTGGATCCCTACCAAAACCTAGGAAACAGTCACCCATGCCCTCATCAGCAGCCAGTTGGACTACGACAATGCACTCTACGCCAGCTCCACCATCAAACTCCAAAAGAGACTCAACCTATCCAGAACGCCTCAGCCAGACTCATCCTCAACATCCCTCGCCAATGCAACATCACCAAACACCTAAGGAACCTTCACTGGCTCCCCATCAACAAGTGAATCACCTTCAAGCTTCTACCCACACGTTTAAGGCCCTACACAACATCGGACCTAAATACATCAACCACCGCGTAAATTTCTACAAGAGATGGAACACCCTCCCACTGCACCTCAGACAATCCACCTCCCTTACAAAGTTCAGAAAGAACCTCAAAACCTTTGACTGAACACCCATCCCCTCCCCCACTCCTCCTATCTGCTTTCCCTTAGTGCCTTGAGACCCCCACAGGTGATTAGTTTCCTCGCTATAAGTATCCAATAGATAGATAGGGGAAGAGGACTCCAGTGAAGCTCTGATGAACTCCATGCCTAAGAGGGTTAAGGCAGTGCTAGAAAATAATGGTGGCCACACAAAATATTGACACTTTGGGCCCAGTTTGGACATTTCCATTTAAGGGTGTACTCACTTTTGTTGCCAACAGTTTAGACATGGCTGTGTGTTGAGTTACTTTGACAGCAAATGTACAATGTTATACAGGTTGTACACTCACTACTTTACATTGTAGCAAAGTGTCATATCTTCAGTGTTATCACATGAAAAGATATAATAAAATATTTACAAAAATGTGAGAGGTGTACTCACTTTTGTGAGATGCTGTATATCTATATATACCTATACTTGCATATCTATTCCTATAGATATTTTGTTATAGATATATATTTTATATGAACATTATCGAATATATATAGAAATATATACTTAATAATAAAAAATTGCATTATTTTCTATGTGAAGAACATAGGAATGTAAAATATGCATAACGTACACAGGCGATTTAGGTCTAACGCATTGCCGGGTTAGCGCACATGAAGAATTGCTAGCCTCAATGCGCTTTCTTGAAATATTAAATCTAAAATATTAATAAAAAATATTATAATACTGTAAAAACATATATGTAATGAATGGATTATTTAGACTTTTTACAGCATGTATAATAATTTTTAGTATTTTTAATTTAGATTTTATATGGCCCTTAGTGCATGAGGCTCTTACTCTGATCCCTAGTGGGTGTAACATATCTCAGCCTAATGTCACTATCCCTTTAAGACTTCCTTCTCTGACTGCTGCATTTGGGCAGTATTAACATTCAGCTTGCTTGCCTTCATTCATGCACCTGATTACCTCAGCCTCTTTTTAAGCCTTCTCAGGTCTAATGTGCTTTGCATTAACATTGAAGTGTGATCCTGAACAACAGAGGCTTGTGTCAGTTTTCTGCTTGAACTTACCAACTATTCCAAGATACAGCATTTTCTATTACCTATGCTAAATATCATCAAACCGCAAGTATCAAAAATATCTCCATTCTGTTTCCTGGACAAAGCTACTTAACAATCTCTGAACTTTATTATAAATCAACTATGCTTTTGCTTACCATCACTCTAATTACAATAACATCATCTTACTCAGAACTTTATAACTATTTCTGTGCTTCTAGTTGTCATTGCTGAAATAACCTGCAACAAACCTAGTTTGATCAAACAGTAATTAAAGGGACAGTACACTGTACAATTGTTTTTCCATAAATGTATTTTAAATGACTTGTTATACCAAGTGCAGAGTATAAAATATTTGAGAAATTGCATTTTCGGGTTTATTTGTGTATCTGAAGTAGCTGGTTTTGTGCTTTGAAACCACAGCCTATTACAATGGGTTGAGCTTCAGGTAATATCAGATCTCATTATGTTATCACTTTTATGTACCCAGACTTGCTTCCTTATCTTATATTTGTCTGGAACACCAAAGCTCAATACATAGAGAGAACAATGGAAAATTATAATGTTATTACTTAACTATCATGCCCCCCACTGAGGGTGTAATCTCTTCTGCTGGCTGTGTTTACTTAGGCTTGTCAATAGCGTATACGCCAGTATCAAAACTTTCAGTATAGGTTGGGAAACCACAAGCTAAATCAGCTATTTCAAATGCTGAAATATGAGTAAAGGAGCTACTTGCAACCAATTTCATAAACTCTAGCAGGTAAAAAGGATCATTGGGAATAATTTAAAGGGGAAAAAGTTTTTGGGTGAACTGTCCCTTTAATGCCTGAGACTTGTAACTTGTCTATCACTTGTGCTGCTCTGATTATACTGATATACAGCTTTACATAATATAATGAACCGTGAACCTGCAACAAACCTTGGTTTGCATTTATATGCACAAAACAGTAATTAATGCCTAAGACTTGCAACCTGTTTATCACTTGTGCTGCTGTGTTTAACCCTGACATACAACCTTATAAAACATTATGTACTGTAAACCTACAACAAACCTTAGTTTGCATCTAAGTATCAAACTTCTACCTGTTTACTTTGGAGCCTGAACATTGCTATATATTTCTCTCATTGAATCCTGCAGCTACTCCTGTTAACTAATTATAACTCACAGTGAAGCCAGAATATATTGTAATCAAATATTGCACCCTCCATTAATTCTTCAATAACTTCTAGCAACTATGAATCACAGAATATCATCTATCCATGTCCAGGATACTCTTCCCCAGGTCAGGGGTCGGTGTCTTCAAATCCCTACCACTGCCCCGAGGGTCTGTTTCCTGAGCGCATGTACACCAGATCATGACAGAATGTTAATGCCTAAAAAAGGGATCCGCAGTGGTAGTGGATGCACCGACCCTCAAAGGAAAATAAAAAATTACAACATAACTCAGACCCAAGCAATCCCTAAAGGAAAAACAGAAGATTTTCAAACTTTAAAAAATTTAAAGACACAGTACTCCCATTCTAGACAATCCTCTACTCATGTTCGTGCTTACCATTTTGGTGAAACTGATCCTGAATCTGATTATGAAAATGAAGAGGATTTAACCATAGCTTCAGCAGAAAAAATTCAGATTTTCAAAGATTTAAAGAGACAGAACCACTATTCTAGAATTTTATCTGTTCCTCATGTTCGTGATTTCCATTTTGGTGAAACTGATTCTGAGTCTGACTATGTAACTGAAGAGGATGCATTCATAGATTTAGCAGAAAAAAATTCAGACCTTTAAAGATTTAAAGAGACAGGACTACTGTTCCAGAAAACCATCTACTCCTCCTGTTTGTGATTCCTATCCTGGTGATACTGATTCTGAGTCTGAATATGTCAACAAGGAGGATGACTTCACAGATCCAGCTGAACTGGAATTAGACTGGTATGAGCGCAACTTTAATTCGCCACAAACTCAGACAAAACCTCAACCTATTGGCTATAATGACATCCTTGGTTGTTATATTTACAATATGGATGATACAGACAGCTCCCATCATGAAACCTCTCATGGAAATACTGATCTTCCTATTTCTGATATTCCCATTGAATCGTTAGATTGGACAGATTCAGAGCCGGAAGAAAAGACATCTGGTTTACAGACTGCTGTTTGGAGAAAAGGTCCCATAAACTACTATGCAGATTTATTACATCAGAATTATGCATCCAGTGATGAAGAGGATTTCTGTTCTCAACCTGATATAAGGTACTACAAGCCACAATGGCAGCAACCTAAGAAGCCTCATACTGGGAAGAAATATCAGTTATCGAAGCTCTCTAAGAAAAAGAAGAAGAAGAAGAAAGTCTTTCTGCCTACAGAAAATCAAAAGTGCAAAGAGGAAACTCAGCCTGAATCTCCTGTTTCAGTTTCTGTTGTGCCAGACCCTCTCTTGCCTCATGACACTGTCAACACCAAGCTGGATGTTGTCTCTAGTCACCATCTGTCTGTTCTTAAAGCATCTAATGGTATCTCTTCTCAGACTCTACAACAACTACAAAAACTGTTTCCAACTATTGATTTCTTGCATCCCACTCATGCTGCCTCAATGTCTATAAATCCTGTGCTAGAAACAAAAGATAATTTTGTTCCAGATATACAACCTTTCAGTTTACCAGAGATAATCCCTGGAGAATTTAGCTCTGATATTCAAACTCAAATAAGCATGCCTGCTGAACTCCAGATAACTTCTCAGTCAGAATCTTGTGTCACAATTCCTCCGCATCAACCTGAATGTGGCATATTTCAGTACACTTCACCTTCTCAAAATTCTTCTGTTACTGCATCTAAGAAATTGTTTCCCTTGGGAGATACTTTGCATCAACCTACATTTTCTACTACATCAGTTTCCTGTACAGGAATTCCTGATACTGAATCCTGTGAGGACAACTTTGAACCAAGTTCGCAAGTGGACATTCTTGACCCTGAAACTTGTACAAAAGTTCTTCATGAAGATTCCCCAGTGCCCATTCCTGTTCCTGTTTTCAATGATTATACTACTAAACCTGACATCAAGGTGGACTCTCCTGTTTTTGACCCTGGTATGGGTATTCCTTTGTTTAACCCAGAAATGGGTGTAATAATACTTGATCCTGAAGATAGCCATGCCCTCTACTCAGAAGCGAGTATGGTTCTTGGCTGTAAAGTGGGTCTTGTTAATTCTTCGTTTATGAACCCTGAAGAAAGCCTTGCCCTCTGCTCAGAAGAGAGTATGGTTCCTGGCTCTAAAGTGGGTTCTTTTCCTTTCTCTGTAGTTGAACCTTGCCCTGGCATGGGCATTCCTACACTTGATCCTATTGAGGATATTCCTGAACCTTGACCAGATGTGGGTACTTCTGAACCTTGCCCTGGCATGGGCATTCCTACACTTGATCATATTGAGGATATTCCTGAACCTTGCCCAGATGTGGGTATTCCTGAACCTTGTTCTGGTGTGGGCATTCATATACCTGTTCTTAGTGAGGACACTTTTGATTCTGAATCCAGTAAGGAGACATTTCATATTGAATTAGAAGATGGCAATAACTGGACAAATCTTGCACTCTACACTCCTATCTCCTACTTTGAAGAAAGCCCTGCTATTGCGTTAGAAGTGGCTATAGCTTTTTCTTTTGGAGTATATCTAATCCTCAGCCAAGAGGTTAATTTTGAGGATACTCAAATCTCTGACCCAAAGGTGCTTAATCGGGTTATCAATCCAGAATGCTGCATCTCTATTTCTGAAGCTGAGGAAAGCCTATTCATATCTCTAGGACTGGCTGCCTTTTCATTGGCTATGTACATGGTCATCTATCATGAAGAACATCCGCCTATCTACCCTCAGGATGATTCTGTGGTAGGAAGCTCATTGTATGTTACGTTCATGCATTCTCACGATGACTACAATAAAGTTGACTTCAAATTTTGCTCTCATCATTGTCAAGATCTTTTTATACCTGAATTACATGGCCTTTACTTCATCATTCAACTTTTTCAAGAGATCTCCAACCCTCCTTTCTTGATTTCCGATTGGACTCACTACCTCCATACACCTACTACCGGTTCTCCATATCATTTTTGTTCTCTCTCCTTTTGGATTCTGTTGGGCGCCCGGAGGTCGCCTTTGAGGAGGGCGATCTGTAACATATCTCAGCCTAATGTCACTACCCCTTTAAGACTTCCTTCTCTGACTGCTGCATTTGGGCAGTATTCACATTCAGCTTGCTTGCCTGCCTGATTAATCATTCATGCACCTGATTACCTCAGCCTCTTTTTAAGCCTTCTCAGGTCTAATGTGCTTTGCATTAACATTGAAGTGTGATCCTGAACAACAGAGGCTTGTGTCAGTTTTCTGCTTGAACTTACCAACTATTCCAAGATACAGCATTTTCTATTACCTATGCTAAATATCATCAAACCGCAAGTATCAAAAATATCTCCATTCTGTTTCCTGGACACAGCTACTTAACAATCTCTGAACTTTATTATAAATCAACTATGCTTTTGCTTACCATCACTCTAATTACAATAACAGCATCTTACTCAGAACTTTATAACTATTTCTGTGCTTCTAGTTGTCATTGCTGAAATAACCTGCAAAAACCCTAGTTTGATCAAACAGTAATTAATGCCTGAGACTTGTAACTTGTCTGTCATTTGTGCTGCTCTGATTATACTGATATACAGCTTTACATAATATCATGAACTGTGAACCTGCAACAAACCTTGGTTTGCATTTATATGCACAAAACAGTAATTAATGCCTAAGACTTGCAACCTGTTTATCACTTGTGCTGCTGTGTTTAACCCTGACATACAACCTTATAAAACATTATGTACTGTGAACCTACAACAAACCTTAGTTTGCATCTAAGTATCAAACTTCTACCTGTTTACTTTGGAGCCTGAATATTGCTATATATTTCTCTCATTGAATCCTGCAGCTACTCCTGTTAACTAATTATAACTCACAGTGAAGCCAGAATATATTGTAAACAAATATTGCACCCTCCATCAATTCTTCAATAACTTCTAGCAACTATGAATCACAGAATATCATCTATCCACGTCCAGGATACTCTTCCCCGGTTCAGGGGTCGGTATCTTCAAATCCCTACCACTGCCCCGAGGGTCTGTTTCCTGAGCGCATGTACACCGGATCATGGCAGAGGGCCACTGCAAAGGCAAAATTCAGTGAGAATTTACAATTAAAAGTAGCTAACTGCACACTATTCTTGAACTGTGCAGAAGATAACTAGGTTTGAAAGTGTGCACAGTAGAAATATGCGTTTTGTTCCGAATTTCATTTTTGGACGAATTTTGGCAAATTCGGAAATTCACATGCATCCGAATCAGCACCATAACTAAAATCCCAAAAATTTCCGATTTTTTTAATCCATTCTTTATTCATATTCAGAATTTTTTATTGTTCTAATCTAAATCGCAGTTCCCGACATCACTGACACTAACTAAATCACTAAATAAAGCTATTAGCCCCTAAACCGCCATTTCCCGACATTGCTGACACCAACTAAATCCCTAAATAAAGCTTTAAGCCATTAAACCGCCATTCCCCAACATCGCCGACACTAACTAAACCTATTAACCCCTAAACCGCAGTTCCCCGACATCGCCGACACTAACTAAACCAATTAATCCCTAAACCCCAGGTTCCCCGACATTGCTGACGCTAACTAAACCTATTAACCCCTAAACCGCCATTCCCAAACATCACCAACACTAACTAAACTTATTAACCCCTCAACCGCCGGCCCCCACATTGCCGACACTAACTGAAACACTAAATAAACCTATTAGCCCCTAAACCGCAGTTTCCAAACATCACCAACACTAACTAAACTTATTAACCCCTAAACCACTGGCCCCTATATCGCAACAACATAAATTAAACTATTAACCACTAAAACACCCCCTAACTTTAACCTAATTAAAATTGACCTAAATTAATGTTACAATTATTAACTAACTACCAACTTACCTGTGAAATAAAAATAAAACCTAAGCAAGCTACAATATAAATATTAACTAACTACCTAGTTAAAATAAATACAAACTTACCTGTGAAATAAAAATAAAACCTAAGCAAGCTACAATATAACTATTTACTAACTACCTAGTTAAAATAAATAAAAACTTACCTGTAAAATAATTATCCAAAATAATAAAAAATGATTCCTATTCTAATACCCCCGTAAAAAAAAGATAGCACTTACTAGACAAGTGAACTGGATATATTTTGTATTTCGAATATTCGGTGGTCATGCCCAGTACTCCAAAAATTTTGGCCAGAAATTATGAAATATAATAAAAAAATAAAAAAATATTTTATATGATTTCTATAATGTGATATTGAACCAATCTGTTAAGAGGAAGAAAAATCCAATAATCAGCCTAACTATTCTCCTAAATAATTGTGCTAAAAAGATGATTTGAAAATTGTGGGAAAAAATTGAGTCCCCAGAGATAAATATGTGAATTAAAGAAGTAAATAATAACTTGATATTAGAAGAATTTTATTATATGAAGATAGGAAATATAGCATTAAATGAATAATTAAATATAGAATTAAATCAAGAGCCAATTATAGATACATTGTTTTTGAGGAGCAAGGTACCCCAGAGGATTAGAAGAGTAGATATTTATAGGAGAAAATATATCATTTGAAGTTGATGGAAAAATAGATGGAATACCTATATACAGGTCTGACAATAACTATACGGATACTATAGGATTATAACTTGAATACAATGGTGTATTTATATGTTATGTATTTTTTTGTTTGTTAAATAAAAAAAAGTGTTCAATGTCCCTTTAATTGTTTCACAGAATGTTTATATATCATCAAGACTCTACAAACAAATTTTCAATAACTCATGATTTAATAACATGGAATTTAAAAGTTGACTTACAGTGTATTATATTGTGGCAAAAAAAAATCAGGGTGACCATAGGGAACTCATTTTTACCTATTATATACTATACACATTTGTAATTGGAATTCCCTCCTAACAAAAGGCTTGTTTAAACAGCTATACAATGTACAGTTGAAGGATAGTAATGATGCCAGAAACATAACAAAATAGAATACAAACGTGTACGGAGGCAAGTGTATTGTGATGTTATGGTAACTATGATTGTCATATGGCTTCCATACTCTTTTGGAAATAGTTAGAAGTTAAAAGGTCAGAGAAGGTTGGCAGTTGATCAAACAAGAGGAAAGCTGACAGTACATAAGCTGCCTGTCAATAATGTAAGAGGCAACATCATTTGCTAAAAGTTTTTGTTGAAGCCACAGAAAATGCCATAAAATAAAAGACACTGGGCTTTTAGAAACTGCTGACAATCCAGTTAATATGTGTAGCAAATTAAATTATATCTAATAATGTACTGTCAACATGATTTGGTGCTTTTTTGCCTCTGATCTGCTTTCCTGGTTTTGACTTCTGCTTACTTTCTGGTTTATACCTTCAGCCTTCCCTTGCATGTATCTTGATAAACTGGTTGCTGACTATTGGAACAAAACTTTTGACTGCTTCTTCTGCTTTGACATCTGATTTCTGACTAATACTCTGGTATTGATCTTTGGATTGGTTACTATTTTTTTGGAAATTCCCTGGTGGTTGACACCTTGGTTGGTTCTGTGACTGTGTTCTATTCCTGACATCTCCTGCAAGCTTGATTCCAGACTTAAAACAATGTAAATTCATTATTACCTTATAGCTAAATAGTTTATTGGCAAATGGTTTACAAGCCATACATTAACTAAACATAAAACAATTGGAAGACCACATGTATTATAGTTGTGTTCTATACATGCAAGAATGTCACTCATTTTCTCTTCCCCTTTACTCTGTTTATTAGTTTCCAGCAAAGGATACCACAAGTAGATCATCTCCCTTTAAAGATTAGTTATTTTTATATCCCTCAACTGCTTCTGTTATTGCCAAAACACATTTAAGATCAAGGTTACACTATTATGATCACACTCAAGTACAGTTTAATTATATTCAAGATAGCTTCTAATAAAAACCATTCTTACAAAATCTGGACCACTCAAGTTGCCAAACCTTACTCTTTTGTAGTAAGAAAAAAGAGGGCACTTTGGCAGCTTAAGATATCAAAAAAGTGAAATGTCAAAAAGGTAAAATTGTTTCAATTTATTCATATAAAACAAATATAAAACTTAGGGACGTCTCCCTATATATAATATACAAACACATAAAATACAAGCACAATAAAATAGGTTTTTAGCAATAAAAACCATGCAAGGTTAAGAGCAATAGTACCACCTAAAAAAAACATATATTTAATGTTCTTATTATTAGCATTTTTCAAATAGATATTGCAGGAACAGAGGAACAGATTCCACTTGTGAACAATATATGTCAGGGAAAAAAGTTACCGGATTATTTCATGACTCAGTTGTTAGCAAATACAATGGGAAATGGGTACGTTCCACAAGCTGGATACATTTTATGTATGTTTGCATGTGCAGTGGCAGCAAGTTAAATTCACAAGCACAGGAGTACTTTAAAAGTGTGATGATTTAGACCGGCGGTCTTTAACTTACGTGACCTCCCTTGTATCGGCCTTGTTACAAGAACCTCTGAGTGTTTTTAGCGTGTGTGAGCCTTCTACTGGCCTATCGATCTCTACTCAAGTGACCCTTACTCGTATACGTCACGGGGAAGAATCCCGTCACAGTGCGATGATGCAGATGAAGTTACTATGCAGGAAGAAACCTGTTTCAAAGTTATGGCCATAAACCCAGGTTATGATGGTGTTAGCTTCGCTGTAGTGTACACTTTTAAAGTAATAGCCAGAAAACTTTGATGCGTTTCACCCTGCTTAAGGGCTTTATCAAGATGAGTTCTGGCTACCAGGTGTAATCCTTATGGTGTTCCATTGTTCTTATTGGTTAGAATGAAAACCAGGTGGTGCTAATACTTAAGGTTGATTTGTATATTATTTCAGGCTTTGAAGGAATAATCCTGATATGGGAAGACAACTATTTTCTCGGATATATTCAGACAGTGGATATAGACAATTCACACAAGTAAAGAATTTTTATATTTTTTTATATTTTAATAAGTTTTTTTCTATCTGTTAGTTTGGCTTTAGTGGTGGCTTTATTTATATTTTCCTGTTTATAGCCTCTAATATTAAATTTCTCCCCTAGAATAGCTGCTTGGCCTTCAAAGTCTTCTATTCGTGAACAGTTTTTTCTAATACGTAGATATTGTCCTATAGGGATGTTACTTTCCATCTGTTTAGATGGCAAAAATCAACGTGGATGTAATTATTAGAATCCACCGTTTTAAAATGGGTTTTGTTTTCTAAATGTTCATCTACTTTCATAATTTCTAAATCTAGAAATACCACTGATTCTTTACTGTGCTTATATGTGAATTGTAAGCCTCTTGTGTTCTTATTCATATTCTCAAACATACCATTTAACTCTTTTTCGGGTCCATTCCAGATAATTAAAAGATCATCTATGTATCTTTTATAGAGTACAAGGTTTGCACCATAGTTATTGCTAGTGAAAAAGATTTCCTCCCAATCGTTGGCAAACCTCGTACCAATCGCAGTTCCCTCTATTTGCAGGAAATATTTACCATCAAATGCAAAATAGTTGTGTTCTAAAATAAAACAGATCCCTATTAGGATGAAATCAATGTGTTCTTTCTTTATCTCCCTATCTTTTATAAGATTGGTTATAGCATCCACAACTTTTTTATTTTGTATTTTTTTTAATTTCATTTTCTATTAAGGACATATAGAGAAATATATAACATACTTGTTTAGGATCAACAAAAACTTACAACAGAAATGCAGTTGCTCAAAGGCAAGGGATATGTACTCCATACATTATGACACATATTGCCTAAGGTTCATAGTGATACATACAACTTAATTGTCCTCATTTTTATCCCTGTTAACTTCAAGTTGGACCACTTTTGGATCCTAATTATGAACAAAATAAAAATTGTTACAGGTAAGCTATAATGATAGTGAAATATTATAAACACAAAAATATGAAAATTATGAGGTGGTATTGACAGAAAAATAAACACCTAGATTACAAGTTATGCGTTAGGTTTAAAAAGCAGTGTTAAGAGGTCCTAACGCTGCTTTTCAACGCCCGCTGGTATTACGAGTCTTGCAGGTACAGATGTACCGCTCACTTTTTTGGCCAGACTTGGAAATACCGCAAATCCACTTACGTAAATTGCGTATCCTCTTTTTTCAATGGCAGTTGCATAGTGCCGGTATTACGAGTCTGACAAAAAGTGAGCGGTAGACCCTCTCCTGTCAAGACTGGTACCGCATTTTAAAGTCAGTAGTTTTACACTACAACACCATAGCATAAAACTCTTAACTAAAGTGCTAAAAAGTACACTAACACCTATAAACTACCTATTAACCCCTAAACCGAGGCCCTCCTGCATCGCAAACACTAAAATAAATTTTTTAACCCCTAATCTGCCGAACCGGACAGCGCCGCCACTATAATAAACATATTAACCCCTAAACCTCCGCACTCCCTCCTCGCAAACATTAGTTAAATATTATTAACCCCTAATCTGCCGGCCCTAACATCGCTGACACCTACCTACATTTATTAACCCCTAATCTGCCGCCCCCAACGTCGCCGCCACTATACTAAAGTTATTAACCCCTAAATCCAAGTCTAACCCTAACCCTAACACCCCCTAACTTAAATATAATTAAAATAAATCTAAATAAAAATTCCTATCATTAACTAAATAATTCCTATTTAAAACTAAATACTTACCTATAAAATAAACCCTAAGCTAGCTGCAATATAACTAATAGTTACATTGTAGCTAGCTTAGGGTTTATTTTTATTTTACAGGCAAGTTTGTATTTATTTTAACTAGGTAGAATAGTTATTAAATAGTTATTAACTATTTAATATTTACCTAGCTAAAATAAATACAAAGTTACCTGTAAAATAAAACCTGACCTAAGTTACAATTACACCTAACACTACACTATAATTAAATTATTTCCCTAAATTAAATACAATTAAATAAAATGATCTAAAGTACAAAAACAAACAAACACTAAATTACAGAAAATAATAAACAAATTACAAGATTTTTAAACTAATTACACCTAATCTAATCCCCCTAACAAAATAAAAAAGCCCCCCCCCCAAAATAAAAAAAGCCCTACCCTACACTGAATTAAAAATAGCCTAGTGGAGTCTTAAGCAAAATTAAGTGCTTACTGTAAGACATTCTGATGTTCTATCTTCCCCCGTAGCCTCGGCCACAGGCCCTGGGAAAGGCATCAAAGTATAACAAAAGCTCACAAGCCTCCATCATTAGTATAAATAATGTCAGATTCATGGGAACAGTGATTGTTTTTTCCCCCCTTTGAGATTAAATTAGTGAATGTGCATAGGTGTACCAAAGATAGTTAAGGATTGTAACATATTAAAAACATTTAAATAATGACATTTACATGAGAGTTAACTACAATATCTACTAAAAATATAACTCCAACATGTTCTGCAAAACATAAATTTGTGTACATGAATGTATAAAACTATCTTGAGTTAACTATAAACTATATTGTATATAAATCCAACTTTAAACTGACATACAACAGATAACAGTGGACTCCTGTTGGTTGCTGTTATCCAGTCTAGAGGATATGACCACTTCTATAAAGGGATGAAGAGTGTCCTGTATTTTTAACTCATTGGGGTTGCAGGAAGACTGTAATTTGGGTTGGATCATCTGAGAGTCCCTTAGAGTATGTGTACCAATTTAAGGGTTTATAAAAACTCAGCTGTGCTTCCTTTAAGAGCCATGCAGGACAGTCGATTGCTATAGCCAAGAACGGCTTTTCTGAAGTTTCTTCCAAGATCCTCTGTGCCATCACTAGCTCTGTGTCTCCCACCGGATCTGTGAGACTAGACCACTCCACCAGTGGTGCTGAAAGAGTAATGTAAGTGTGATTGCTAAGATCCACAGGCCTCTCCATGCGGGCAGCTGTGTACTCCGGAGGGGTACATTTTAGTATTAGTGGTAGATCAGGGTATATTTTGATTGAAACTGAGTAGGATTCTCGTGTTGAGGCGGTATACCATATCGATCCTCTTGACAGGTCCCATTAGAAAGTGCTGCAGCACAGTCAGAGGACATTATTTTTAGGGACAACGCTGGAAATGTAGAGGACATCTGCTTCATTCCTACAAGTTGTAACAGATGATTGTAAGGTGCTTTATCAATTAAAGCTAGCATGAGGTTTTGACTCTCGTTTAACCCCTTAACGACCGAGGACGTGCAGGGTACGTCCTCAGAAAAAAGGCAGTTAATGCCTGAGGACGTACCCTGCACGTCCTCGGTGTGGAAAGCAGCTGGAAGCGATCCTGCTCGCTTCCAGCTGCTTTCCGGTTATTGCAGTGATGCCTCGATATGGAGGCATCCTGCAATAACCTTAAATGGCCATCCGGTGCAGAGAGAGCCACTCTGTGGCCCTCTCTGCACCGGACATCGGTGGCCGGTAACGTTGGTGGGTGGGAGCTGACTTGGGAGGCGGGTGGGCGGCCATCGATGGGCCGGGTAATGTAGAGGGGGGCGGGATCGGGGGCGGGGGTGATGGGGGCGCGCACAGGCGCGCGCGCGTGCACGCCGAGTGGCGGGCGGGCACGTGCACGGGGCGGGAGCGGGTGGGAACCGCTACACTACAGAAAAGTTTCAGTGTAAAGCTTTTTATTAAAAAAAAAAACAACAGTCAAAGGTATCTAGGAGGGGGTGGGGGTTTGTTCTTTGGTGGGTAGGGGAGCTACACTACAGAAAATGGGGAAAAAATGAAAAAGCAACTGTTTTTTTTTATAAACTGGGTACTGGCAGACAGCTGCCAGTACCCAAGATGGCGGCCATTAACCCCTTAATGACCACAGCACTTTTCCATTTTCTGTCCGTTTGGGACCAAGGCTATTTTTACATTTTTGAGGTGTTTGTGTTTAGCTGTAATTTTCCTCTTACTCATTTACTGTACCCACACATATTATATACCGTTTTTCTCGCCATTAAATGGACTTTCTAAAGATACCATTATTTTCATCATATCTTATAATTTACTATAAAAAAAATTATAAAATATGAGGAAAAAATGGAAAAAAACACACTTTTTCTAACTTTGACCCCCAAAATCTGTTACACATCTACAACCACAAAAAACACCCATGCTAAATAGTTTCTAAATTTTGTCCTGAATTTAGAAATACCCAATGTTAACATGTTCTTTGCTTTTTTTGTAAACTATAGGGCCATAAATACAAGTAGCACTTTGCTATTTCCAAACCATTTCTTTTCAAAATTAGCGCTAGTTACATTAGAACACTGATATCTTTCAGGAATCTCTGAATATCCATTGACATGTATATATTTTTTTTTAGTAGACAACCCAAAGTATTGATCTAGGCCCATTTTGGTATATTTCATGCCACCATTTCACCGCCAAATGCAATCAAATACAAAAAATCGTTCACTTTTCACAAATTTTTTCACAAACTTTTGGTTTCTAACTTAAATTATTTACAAACAGCTTGTGCAATTATGGCATAAATTGTTGTAAATTCTTATCTGGGATCCCCTTTGTTCAGAAATAGCAGACATATATGACTTTGGCGTTGCTTTTTGGTAATTAGAAGGCCGCTAAATGCCACTGCGCACCACACGTGTATTATGCCCAGCAGTGAAGGGGTTAATTAGGGAGCATGTAGGGAGCTTTTTGGGATAGTTTTAGCTTTAGTGTAGTGTAGTAGACAACCCCAAGTATTGATCTAGGCCAATTTTAGTATATTTTATGCCACCATTTCACCGCCAAATGCGATCAAATTAAAAAAAAAGTTAAATTTTTCTCAATTTTAGGTTTCTCACTGAAATTATTTACAAACAGCTTGTGCAATTATGGCACAAATGGTTGTAAATGCTTCTCTGGGATCCCCTTTGTTCAGAAATAGCAGACATATATGGCTTTGGCATTGCTTTTTGGTAATTAGAAGGCCTCTAAATGCCGCTGCGCATCACACGTGTATTATGGCTAGCAGTGAAGGGGTTAATTATGTAGCTTGTAGGGAGCTTGCAGGGTTAATTTTATCTTTAGTGTAGAGCTCAGCCTCCCACCTGAAACATCAGACCCCCTGATCCCTCCCAAACAGCTCTCTTCCCTCCCCCACCCCACAATTGTCCCCGCCATCTTAAGTACTGGCAGAAACTCTGCCAGTACTAAAATAAAAGGTATTTGGCCATTTAAAAAAAAAAAAAAAAAAAAAAAAAAGCATATTTACATATGCTGATGTGTATGATCCCCCCTTAGACCCCAACCTCACTGATCCCCCACCTAACAGCTCTCTAACCCTTCCCCTCTGCCTTAATGGGCGCCATCTTGGGTACTGGCAGCTGTCTGCCAGTACCCAGTTTTGCAAAAAAAGTGCCATTTTATTAAAAAAAAAGCAATTTTCTGTAGTGTAGCTTTCCCCCCCACCAAGACCAACCCCCCACCCCTTCCAGATCCCTGAGATTATATTTTTTCAAGTTTAAACTTCATTTTTTTTAAATACTTTTTACTGTTTTTCTGTAGTGTAGCGGTTCCCACCCGCTCCTGCCCCGTGCACGTGCCCGCCCTCCAACCCCCGTGCACGCGCGTGCTCCCGTGCGCGCCCCCGTGGGTCCCGCCCCCGATCCCGCCCCCCTCCACTCCATACACAACATCGATGGCCGCCCACCCGCCTCCCACGTAAGCTCCCACCCACCAACGATACCGGCCATCGATGTCCGGTGCAGAGAGGGCCACAGAGTGGCTCTCTCTGCATCGGATGGCCAAGGGGGGTTATTGCAGGATGCCTCCATATAGAGGCATCACTGCAATAACCGGAAAGCAGCTGGAAGCGAGCAGGATCGCTTCCAGCTGCTTTCCAGACCAAGGACGTACGCCACACGTCCTCGGTCATTAAGTGTATTTTTTTAGAGGACGTGTGGCGTACGTCCTTGGTCGTTAAGGGGTTAAGGCAGAGGGGGAGGGTTAGACAGCTGTTTGGTGGGGGATCAGCCAGGTTGGGGGCTAAGGGGGGCTCCTACACAGCAGCATATGTAAATATGCTTTAAAAAAAAAAAAAAAAGCCTAAATATATTTTATTTTAGTACTGGCAGAGTTGCTGCCAGTACTTAAGATGGCGGGGACAATTGTGGGGTGGGGGAGGGAAGGGAGCTGTTTGGGAGGGATCAGGGGGTCTGATGTGTCAGGTGGGAGGCTGATCTCTACACTAAAGCTAAAATTAACCCTGCATGCTCCCTACAAACTTCCTAATTAACCCCTTCACTGCTAGCTATAATACACGTGTGATGCGCAGCGGCATTTAGCGGCCTTCTAAGTACCAAAAAGCAACGCCAAAGCCATATATGTCTGCTATTTCTGAACAAAGGGGATCCCAGAGAAGCATTTAGAACAATTTGTGCCATAATTGCACAAGCTGTTTGTAAATGATTTCAGTGAGAAACCTAAAATTGTGAAAAATTTAACTTTTTTTTTAATTTGATCGCAATTGGCGGTGAAATGGTGGCATGAAATATACCAAAATGGGCCTAGATCATTACTTGGGGTTGTCTACTACACTACACTAAAGCTAAAATTACCCCAAAAAGCTCCCTACATGCTCCCTAATTAACCCCTTTACTGCTGGGCATAATACACGTGTGGTGCACAGTGGCATTTAGCATCCTTCTAATTACCAAAAAGCAACACCAAAGCCATATATGTCTGCTATTTTTGAACAAAGGGGATCCCAAAGAAAAATTTACAATCATTTATGCCATAATTGCACAAGCTGTTTGTAAATAATTTCAGTGAGAAACCAAAAGTTTGTGAAAAAATTTGTGAAAAAGTGAACGATTTTTTGTATTTGATCGCATTTGGCGGTGAAATGGCGGCATGAAATATACCAAAATTGGCCTAGATCAATACTTTGGGATGTTTACTAAAAAAAAATATATACATGTCAATAGATATTCAGGGATTCCTGAAAGATATTAGTGTTCTAATGTAACTAGCGCTAATCTTGAAAAAAAAAATGGTTTGGAAATAGCAAAGTGCTACTTGTATTTATGGCCCTATAACTTACAAAAAAAGCAAAGAACATGTAAACATTGGGTATTTCTAAACTCAGGACAAAATTTAGAAACTATTTAGCATGGGTGTTTTTTGGTGGTTACAGATGTATAACAGATTTTGGGGGTCAAAGTTAGAAAAAGTGTTTTTTTCCATTTTTTTCTCATATTTTATAATTTTTTTTAAAGTAAATTATAAGATATGATGAAAATAATGGTATCTTTGGAAAGTCCATTTAATGGCGAGAAAAACGGTATATAATATATGTGGGTACAGTAAATGAGTAAGAGGAAAATTACAGCTAAACACAAACACCGCAAAAATGTAAAAATAGCCTTGGTCCCAAATGGACAGAACATGGAAAAGTGCTGTGGTCATTAAGGGGTTAAAGCATATCCAGTCTTAGTATCTGGTTCTTTTCCTCCATACTCATGAGGCTTAGTAATAGGTTTTATTTGAGACTGGCCTTTGCTCAGATGATAATAATGCCAAGAAGAGAGCATCCAGTTAAAGCCTAAGACCTCTGGAAACTATAAGGGAACCACGAGGGGGATGCGCCGCCATTTCTCCAGGCAATTAATGTCCGATTCTGGGTCAATAATATGGCTCCAAAATTGTGTATAAGCTCTGAAAGAGCTAAGTGTTGTTAAACTTTATGATTTCAGTGATTTAGCTGTAGGATGGTGCTTCGATTTGGTGGATTCAAAGCTAATCAGCCGAAGCTCAAAAAAAGTGCCATCATTATCACCTTTTATATGATTTATTACCGTGTACTAAGATGTGAAATCACAGGTAGCTAATAACATTGTTTCTGCCCATTTTATAGTATTAAGGATATTCAGCACCAGTAAGGAGTCCCTGAGATAAGAATCTAAACCCTTCACATATTTCTGAAGGTATCTATCTAAATACTGTGATAGATTAGCAGAAAAAGAGTATATCTCCCATAGTATTGGTCTTCTGGGTGGGTTGACTAGATCATTGTAAATCTTTGGCAAAAAGTAAAAGATTGGAATTTTTAGGTATGTGGGAGTTAAATATTGACGTTCTTTTTCATTCAAAATGCCTATCTTTTTACCATCTTTGAAAATTTTGCTTAGTTTTGTTTTAGAGAGGAAATTAATTCTCAAAATGTTGCAAAGAGTTGGAGGTAAAAAAACTCTGGATTCTGTATTTTTAACCTAAGCAAAGTAGTACTTAAAGAAGAAGAGAAAAAGATTATAAATTGGGGCCTCTCCTTTGCACCTACAGCTTGAATAAGCAATTCAACACTAAAAAAATTCATTAGAAATTTAATCCTTAAACGTTTCTTTATGAAACAACCTCTAGAGAGACAAATGTGTACTGTTTCCAAAGACACAAATCCACAAATTAATCAATTTCTTTACACGAATCTCAAACCTAAATCTAAATGTAACCCTGTACATGCAAAGGGAAGTAACCTTGAGACCTTCGAAAAACTAGTTTTGAAAGATCTGAAAAAAGTAAACCTCCGCAACATATTAAAAACAATCTAAATCAGAAAGAAAGAAACATTATAAAAAATACTACAAGATAATGGGCAAGTCACATTCAAACCTGTGGACAAGGGAGGGGGTTTTGTGGTGATGGACACTGATAAGTACATGATAGAGACTTATCGGCTATTAAATGACACCAAAACGTATAAGAAATTGGACATAAATCCCACAAATTGATTTAAAATTAAATTAAGCAACATTCTTGAAGATGGTAAAAAGATAGACATATTGAATGAAAAAGAATATCAATATTTAACTCCCACACTGTCCCATTAAATATCTCAACCTTACATCTAACTCTGCATAAAAGGACTCCTCTTACCAGACCTTGCTGGTTTATTGAAGTAGTAGCACTGTGGTAACGCTACTTTCCTACTAGCCTCAAAGTTCCTTTGCTACTGTCCATAGCTCAACTCCTATTGGGGAATTCCTGTGCTAGAGTCTGCAGTCACTTCTACCTTGCGGCTGAGCTCTCTCTACAATTCCTGCAGTAATTGCTCCCTTTGTCTCTGCTAGCCGCTTCTCCGCAACAGACACTTCTCTCTGCCGTGAGCTGACATCATCAGCTATGGCCCCATGCTTGTCCCAGCCACCTGCCAGCTTGGCAATCCATCATCTACCTGCCTGTCCCTGTGCCGGATACAGATAACTGAACAGAGCTCCTACGTGCTTCCTACTAAGATCCAGGAGGTTATTAGCACTAGATGACCGCACGTCACTGTCATTCTCAGCCTGAGAACTGACTAGGAAGCAGGTACCTTTCTTTTACTATGTGCCCAGTAGTATTCAGTCTATTTCATTGCAATTAAATTGGTATATAACTGCAGGGCTAAACTAAGACAGTTTGGTTACCCAGGCTCACGCTAATGTTGGGTTAACCATACTGTCACATAAAAATATATAGAGTTTATTATTACAAGCTAATTAATTCCAGTTACAGTATATTATCTGAAACATAGTTTCCTCTTGAAAACAAATTCTGAAGTATCAAAATCTTGTTTGTACTTATTTAACCTTACACACACACACACAAAAATTCCAATCTTTCACTTTTTGCCAAAGATTCACAAGGATCTAGTCAACCCACCCGGAAGACCAATAATATCAGGGATAGACTCTCTTTTGATAGTAAATATTTCCTGCAAATAGAGGGAACTCCGATAAGTACGATTGGGAGTAAAAAAAATTCACTAGCAATAACTAAGGTGCAAACCTTGTACTCTATAAAAGATACATAGATCTTTTAATTATCTGGAATGGGCCAAGTTATTTGTATGTTTGAGAATCTGAATAAGAGCACAAGAGGTTTACAATTTACATATAATCACAATAAAGAATCAGTGGTATTTCTAGATCATGATCATGATGATTTAAAGATCATGATAGTAGATGAACATTTAGAAACCAAAATCATTCACGAATAGAAGACTTTGAAGACCAAGCAGCTATTCTAGTGGAGAAATTTAATATGAGTGGCTATAAACAGGAAAATATAAATGAAACCACCACTAAATCCAAACTAACAGAAAAAGCTTATTAAAATATAAACAGAAAAAAGAGGACAGCACTAAGATGATAAAAGTACCTTTCATAACAAATTACAATATAGATCAGGGGATTAGAAGAAAGATACTCAACAAACACTGGCACCTTTTTAAAGCTGACCCGATAATAGGTGATAATTTGACCCCCTATCCGAATATAGTTTTCAGAAAAGCAAGAAATTTAAAATCCATTTTAGCACCCAGCGATATGAAACAGAAAAAGAAAAAATGTATTCAGAAAGACTTGTATGGCAACAAAATATTAGTTTTTTTTCCCCATGTTATACATGTAGAGCCTGCCAATTCAGCTCAAGGAAAAAAGTATCTTTATCCCAAATATAAATGAGGAGTTTCAAATAAAAGATATTATTAGATGTACACATAAAAATATAATTTACCTTTTACAATGTACATATACTTTATTATATTTGGGGGAAACAAAGAGATGCCTTGGGGATAGAATAAGAGAGCACATTTATAACATAGAAAAGAAAGTAGATAATACCCACCTATTCAAACACAGAAGTTCACAATTGGAGGATTAAAGATTTAAAATTTTGGGGTATTTACAAATCTCCAATAATTGGAGAGGAGGAGATATAGAAAAAATGCTTTTAATACAAGAAGCGGAACTTATTTATAAGTTTGACACTTTATACCCACAAGGTGTAAATTCTGAATTAGATCTATCACCTTTTTTATTTCAATAAAATTTCTACATATACTTGTCTCCTGATGCCTAATTTATGTATGTATTTATAATGACACTAATTATTTACTTTTGTATACATTTTTCTTATTATATTATTATTTTTCTAATAATATTTTTTATAACATTTGGGTAGATATTCATTTAACTAAAAAAATGATTTGCTTGTGAATTGTTTATATCCACTGTTGGATATCTATCAAGCCGTCAACTGTGTTTCATTCGCCGGCATCAATACGCTCACCTAACATCGCGGACGCATATCTCAATATGCTCTCCTTATTTATGAAAAAAGACGTGCACCAAGTATGGGGCGATGAGCATCAGACTGTTGTTAACTAGCAGTCATCGATCTCACGCCTATACGGCTTTTTTCCAATTTTATTTATACCCTGTCACTAAACGTCGCCACTATACTAAAATGTTTAACCCCTATCCCGCCGCTCCCTGACATTGCCACAACCTAAATAAATGTATTAATCCCTATCCCGCCACTCCACGGCACCACCACCACTAAATAAACGTATTAACCCCCGCCTCAACATAAATAAAGTTATAAGCCCCTATCCCGCCACTCCCCGCCCCTGCCATAACATAAATAAAGTTATTAACCCCTATCCCGCCGCTCCCCGACACCACCACCACTAAATAAACGTATTAACCCCTAAACCTTTGGCTTTCCACAACACTACCCCTAAAAGGTCAGCCCCCCACTTCGCCAAAAACTAAAATAAGATATTAACCCCTAAACCTAACAACCCCCTAACTTTTAATTAAAATGACAACATCCCTATCTTAATATAAATTAAAACTTACCTGTAGAATTAAAAGATACTATTTTAAACTATTAATTAAATTAAAGTATCAATTAAATAAACTAAATTACATATTAAAGAAACCTAACCCCTTCTCAAATTATTTAAATATACAATTAAACATTATTAAAAGTACTAAATTACAGAAACACTAAGTTACAAAAAAAAAAAACTAAATTACGAAAAATAAAAAAACAAATTATCAAAAATAAAAAAGAATTACACCTAATCTAATAGCCCTATCAAAATAAAAAAGCCCCCCAAAATAAAAAAAACCTAGCCTACAATAAACTAACAATGGCCCTTAAAAGGCATTGCCTCAAAGATAACAGCTCTTTTACATTGCAAAAAAATACAAACACCCCCCAACAGTTAAACCCACCACCCAACCAACCAACCCCCCAAATAAAAAAACTATCTAAAATAACCTAAGCTCCCCATTGCCCTGAAAGGGGCATTTGTATGGACATTGCCCTTAAAAGGGCATTTAGCTCTTGTATATGCCCAGACCCTAATCTAAAAATAAAACCCACCCAAAAAAACCTTAAAAAAACCTAACACCAACCCCCGACGATCCACTTATAGTTCTTGAAGTCCCGCTTGAAGGATCCATCCCGCCAGAGAAGTCCTCACCCAGGCGGCAAGAAGTCTTCATCCAGACGGCCTCTTCCATCTTCATCCAGCCAGAGCAGTCCTCATCCAGGCGGCAAGAAGTCTTTATCCAGATGGCATCTTCTATCTTCATCCATGCGGTGTGGAGCAGGTCCATCCTGAAGACATCCGGGGCGGAGCATCCTCTTAATATGGTCGCCGCCATAAATTGGAACTTCAATTCAAGGGAACTCCAAGATGGAGTCCCTTGCATTCCTATTGGCTGAAAGATTTCAATCAGCCAATAGGATTTGATCAGCTCTCATTCTATTGGCTGTTCCAATCAGCCAATAGGATTTTAGCTTTCAATCTATTGGCTGATTGGAACAGGGTTAGGATCTGAGCTCTCATTCTATTGGCTGATTGGACACTTTGATAGATAGGCCTCACTGTCTGAATATATCCAAGAAAATAGTTGTCTTCCTATATCAGGATTATTCCTTCAAAGCCTGAAATAATATACAAATCCACCTTAAAGGGACAGTATACACTCATTTTTATATAACTGCATGCAATAGACACTGCTATAAAGTATAAGATGCACAGATACTGCTATAAAAATCCAGTATAAAACTGTTTAAAAACTTACTTAGAAGCTCTCAGTTTATCTCTGTTGAAAAGGTAACTGGAAAGCTCACTGCAAGTGGCAAATAAGACACTCCCCCCCCTGGAGAAGGTAGCGGACGGTATTCTGATAAAACTTTGGGGCTTAGTTAGGAGTCTGAAAATCAGAGCAATGTTATTTAAAAATAAGCAAAACTATACATTTTTTTTTTAAATAAAAACCTTATGGGCTATATAAATAGATCGTCTACAAAACATTTATGCAAAGAAAAAATGAGTGTATAATGTCCCTTTAAGTATTAGCACCACCTGGTTTTCATTCTAACCAATAAGAACAATGGAATTCCTATATAAGGATTACACCTGGTAGCCAGAATTCATCTTGATAAAGCCCTCAAGCAGGGTGGTTTGATTCTATGTACACTACAGCAAAGCTAACACCATCATAACCTGGGTTTTAAAGACATAACTTTGAAACAGGTTTCTTCCTGTGTGCAAGGAGCTAAGTGCAGGTATCACTACATCAGCATAGAAAACCTGACATTACCAGCTGTTACGATAAAAGGATCTATGTCTGCAGTTTGAATGTTATTGACACACACGTCACAGTATCTGCAACTTCATCTGCATCATCGCACTGTGACGGGATTCTCCTCCGTGACTTATACGAGTAAGGGTCACTTGAGTAGAGATCGATACGCCAGTAGAAGGCTCACCCAAGCTAAAAACACTCAGAGGTTCTTGTAACAAGGCCGATACAAGGGAGGTCACGTAAGTTAAAGACTTCACTGGAACATTAAATATATGTTTTTTTAGGTGGTACTATTGCTCTTTAACCTTGCATGGTTTTTATTGCTAACAACCTATTTTATTGTGTTTGCATTTTATGTGTTTGTATATTATATATAGGGAGACGTCCCAAGGTTTTATATTTGTTTTATAGGAATAAATTGAAACAATTTTACCTTTTTGACATTTCACTTTTTTGATATCTTAAGCTGCTAAAGTGCCCTCTTTTTTCTTACTACATTTGGTTATACTTTTAATATGACAAGGGGAGGTGTTGTATCTATATAGAGGTGTTTGATATCCCATGGCCTTGTGCATTAATTAATAGCATTTGTTCCTCAAACTTTACTCTTCTCCATCACTGTTGCATTTTACATTACATTAGATTCCTTTACTCTTTGGCAAATCCCCTGTATTTGGAATGAAATACATACACATATAATTAAAGATTTTGAGTTTGACCTTTTTCATTCAAAATGCCTATCTTTTTACCATCTTTGAAAATTTTGCTTAGTTTTGTTTTAGAGAGGAAATTAATTCTCAAAATGTTGCAAAGAGTTGGAGGTAAAAAAACTCTGGATTCTGTATTTTTAACCTAAGCAAAGTAGTACTTAAAGAAGAAGAGAAAAAGATTATAAATTGGGGCCTCTCCTTTGCACCTACAGCTTGAATAAGCAATTCAACACTAAAAAAATTCATTAGAAATTTAATCCTTAAACGTTTCTTTATGAAACAACCTCTAGAGAGACAAATGTGTACTGTTTCCAAAGACACAAATCCACAAATTAATCAATTTCTTTACACGAATCTCAAACCTAAATCTAAATGTAACCCTGTACATGCAAAGGGAAGTAACCTTGAGACCTTCGAAAAACTAGTTTTGAAAGATCTGAAAAAAGTAAACCTCCGCAACATATTAAAAACAATCTAAATCAGAAAGAAAGAAACATTATAAAAAATACTACAAGATAATGGGCAAGTCACATTCAAACCTGTGGACAAGGGAGGGGGTTTTGTGGTGATGGACACTGATAAGTACATGATAGAGACTTATCGGCTATTAAATGACACCAAAACGTATAAGAAATTGGACATAAATCCCACAAATTGATTTAAAATTAAATTAAGCAACATTCTTGAAGATGGTAAAAAGATAGACATATTGAATGAAAAAGAATATCAATATTTAACTCCCACACTGTCCCATTAAATATCTCAACCTTACATCTAACTCTGCATAAAAGGACTCCTCTTACCAGACCTTGCTGGTTTATTGAAGTAGTAGCACTGTGGTAACGCTACTTTCCTACTAGCCTCAAAGTTCCTTTGCTACTGTCCATAGCTCAACTCCTATTGGGGAATTCCTGTGCTAGAGTCTGCAGTCACTTCTACCTTGCGGCTGAGCTCTCTCTACAATTCCTGCAGTAATTGCTCCCTTTGTCTCTGCTAGCCGCTTCTCCGCAACAGACACTTCTCTCTGCCGTGAGCTGACATCATCAGCTATGGCCCCATGCTTGTCCCAGCCACCTGCCAGCTTGGCAATCCATCATCTACCTGCCTGTCCCTGTGCCGGATACAGATAACTGAACAGAGCTCCTACGTGCTTCCTACTAAGATCCAGGAGGTTATTAGCACTAGATGACCGCACGTCACTGTCATTCTCAGCCTGAGAACTGACTAGGAAGCAGGTACCTTTCTTTTACTATGTGCCCAGTAGTATTCAGTCTATTTCATTGCAATTAAATTGGTATATAACTGCAGGGCTAAACTAAGACAGTTTGGTTACCCAGGCTCACGCTAATGTTGGGTTAACCATACTGTCACATAAAAATATATAGAGTTTATTATTACAAGCTAATTAATTCCAGTTACAGTATATTATCTGAAACATAGTTTCCTCTTGAAAACAAATTCTGAAGTATCAAAATCTTGTTTGTACTTATTTAACCTTACACACACACACACACAAAAATTCCAATCTTTCACTTTTTGCCAAAGATTCACAAGGATCTAGTCAACCCACCCGGAAGACCAATAATATCAGGGATAGACTCTCTTTTGATAGTAAATATTTCCTGCAAATAGAGGGAACTCCGATAAGTGCGATTGGGAGTAAAAAAAATTCACTAGCAATAACTAAGGTGCAAACCTTGTACTCTATAAAAGATACATAGATCTTTTAATTATCTGGAATGGGCCAAGTTATTTGTATGTTTGAGAATCTGAATAAGAGCACAAGAGGTTTACAATTTACATATAATCACAATAAAGAATCAGTGGTATTTCTAGATCATGATCATGATGATTTAAAGATCATGATAGTAGATGAACATTTAGAAACCAAAATCATTCACGAATAGAAGACTTTGAAGACCAAGCAGCTATTCTAGTGGAGAAATTTAATATGAGTGGCTATAAACAGGAAAATATAAATGAAACCACCACTAAATCCAAACTAACAGAAAAAGCTTATTAAAATATAAACAGAAAAAAGAGGACAGCACTAAGATGATAAAAGTACCTTTCATAACAAATTACAATATAGATCAGGGGATTAGAAGAAAGATACTCAACAAACACTGGCACCTTTTTAAAGCTGACCCGATAATAGGTGATAATTTGACCCCCTATCCGAATATAGTTTTCAGAAAAGCAAGAAATTTAAAATCCATTTTAGCACCCAGCGATATGAAACAGAAAAAGAAAAAATGTATTCAGAAAGACTTGTATGGCAACAAAATATTAGTTTTTTTTCCCCATGTTATACATGTAGAGCCTGCCAATTCAGCTCAAGGAAAAAAGTATCTTTATCCCAAATATAAATGAGGAGTTTCAAATAAAAGATATTATTAGATGTACACATAAAAATATAATTTACCTTTTACAATGTACATATACTTTATTATATTTGGGGGAAACAAAGAGATGCCTTGGGGATAGAATAAGAGAGCACATTTATAACATAGAAAAGAAAGTAGATAATACCCACCTATTCAAACACAGAAGTTCACAATTGGAGGATTAAAGATTTAAAATTTTGGGGTATTTACAAATCTCCAATAATTGGAGAGGAGGAGATATAGAAAAAATGCTTTTAATACAAGAAGCGGAACTTATTTATAAGTTTGACACTTTATACCCACAAGGTGTAAATTCTGAATTAGATCTATCACCTTTTTTATTTCAATAAAATTTCTACATATACTTGTCTCCTGATGCCTAATTTATGTATGTATTTATAATGACACTAATTATTTACTTTTGTATACATTTTTCTTATTATATTATTATTTTTCTAATTATATTTTTTATAACATTTGGGTAGATATTCATTTAACTAAAAAAATGATTTGCTTGTGAATTGTTTATATCCACTGTTGGATATCTATCAAGCCGTCAACTGTGTTTCATTCGCCGGCATCAATACGCTCACCTAACATCGCGGACGCATATCTCAATATGCTCTCCTTATTTATGAAAAAAGACGTGCACCAAGTATGGGGCGATGAGCATCAGACTGTTGTTAACTAGCAGTCATCGATCTCGCGCCTATACGGCTTTTTTCCAATTTTATTTATACCCTGTCACTAAACGTCGCCACTATACTAAAATGTTTAACCCCTATCCCGCCGCTCCCTGACATTGCCACAACCTAAATAAATGTATTAATCCCTATCCCGCCACTCCACGGCACCACCACCACTAAATAAACGTATTAACCCCCGCCTCAACATAAATAAAGTTATAAGCCCCTATCCCGCCACTCCCCGCCCCTGCCATAACATAAATAAAGTTATTAACCCCTATCCCGCCGCTCCCCGACACCACCACCACTAAATAAACGTATTAACCCCTAAACCTTTGGCTTTCCACAACACTACCCCTAAAAGGTCAGCCCCCCACTTCGCCAAAAACTAAAATAAGATATTAACCCCTAAACCTAACAACCCCCTAACTTTTAATTAAAATGACAACATCCCTATCTTAATATAAATTAAAACTTACCTGTAGAATTAAAAGATACTATTTTAAACTATTAATTAAATTAAAGTATCAATTAAATAAACTAAATTACATATTAAAGAAACCTAACCCCTTCTCAAATTATTTAAATATACAATTAAACATTATTAAAAGTACTAAATTACAGAAACACTAAGTTACAAAAAAAAACAACTAAATTACGAAAAATAAAAAAACAAATTATCAAAAATAAAAAAGAATTACACCTAATCTAATAGCCCTATCAAAATAAAAAAGCCCCCCAAAATAAAAAAAACCTAGCCTACAATAAACTAACAATGGCCCTTAAAAGGCATTGCCTCAAAGATAACAGCTCTTTTACATTGCAAAAAAATACAAACACCCCCCAACAGTTAAACCCACCACCCAACCAACCAACCCCCCAAATAAAAAAACTATCTAAAATAACCTAAGCTCCCCATTGCCCTGAAAGGGGCATTTGTATGGACATTGCCCTTAAAAGGGCATTTAGCTCTTGTATATGCCCAGACCCTAATCTAAAAATAAAACCCACCCAAAAAAACCTTAAAAAAACCTAACACCAACCCCCGACGATCCACTTATAGTTCTTGAAGTCCCGCTTGAAGGATCCATCCCGCCAGAGAAGTCCTCACCCAGGCGGCAAGAAGTCTTCATCCAGACGGCCTCTTCCATCTTCATCCAGCCAGAGCAGTCCTCATCCAGGCGGCAAGAAGTCTTTATCCAGATGGCATCTTCTATCTTCATCCATGCGGTGTGGAGCAGGTCCATCCTGAAGACATCCGGAGCGGAGCATCCTCTTAATATGGTCGCCGCCATAAATTGGAACTTCAATTCAAGGGAACTCCAAGATGGAGTCCCTTGCATTCCTATTGGCTGAAAGATTTCAATCAGCCAATAGGATTTGATCAGCTCTCATTCTATTGGCTGTTCCAATCAGCCAATAGGATTTTAGCTTTCAATCTATTGGCTGATTGGAACAGGGTTAGGATCTGAGCTCTCATTCTATTGGCTGATTGGACACTTTGATAGATAGGCCTCACTGTCTGAATATATCCAAGAAAATAGTTGTCTTCCTATATCAGGATTATTCCTTCAAAGCCTGAAATAATATACAAATCCACCTTAAAGGGACAGTATACACTCATTTTTATATAACTGCATGCAATAGACACTGCTATAAAGTATAAGATGCACAGATACTGCTATAAAAATCCAGTATAAAACTGTTTAAAAACTTACTTAGAAGCTCTCAGTTTATCTCTGTTGAAAAGGTAACTGGAAAGCTCACTGCAAGTGGCAAATAAGACACTCCCCCCCCTGGAGAAGGTAGCGGACGGTATTCTGATAAAACTTTGGGGCTTAGTTAGGAGTCTGAAAATCAGAGCAATGTTATTTAAAAATAAGCAAAACTATACATTTTTTTTTTAAATAAAAACCTTATGGGCTATATAAATAGATCGTCTACAAAACATTTATGCAAAGAAAAAATGAGTGTATAATGTCCCTTTAAGTATTAGCACCACCTGGTTTTCATTCTAACCAATAAGAACAATGGAATTCCTATATAAGGATTACACCTGGTAGCCAGAATTCATCTTGATAAAGCCCTCAAGCAGGGTGGTTTGATTCTATGTACACTACAGCAAAGCTAACACCATCATAACCTGGGTTTTAAAGACATAACTTTGAAACAGGTTTCTTCCTGTGTGCAAGGAGCTAAGTGCAGGTATCACTACATCAGCATAGAAAACCTGACATTACCAGCTGTTACGATAAAAGGATCTATGTCTGCAGTTTGAATGTTATTGACACACACGTCACAGTATCTGCAACTTCATCTGCATCATCGCACTGTGACGGGATTCTCCTCCGTGACTTATACGAGTAAGGGTCACTTGAGTAGAGATCGATACGCCAGTAGAAGGCTCACCCAAGCTAAAAACACTCAGAGGTTCTTGTAACAAGGCCGATACAAGGGAGGTCACGTAAGTTAAAGACTTCACTGGAACATTAAATATATGTTTTTTTAGGTGGTACTATTGCTCTTTAACCTTGCATGGTTTTTATTGCTAACAACCTATTTTATTGTGTTTGCATTTTATGTGTTTGTATATTATATATAGGGAGACGTCCCAAGGTTTTATATTTGTTTTATAGGAATAAATTGAAACAATTTTACCTTTTTGACATTTCACTTTTTTGATATCTTAAGCTGCTAAAGTGCCCTCTTTTTTCTTACTACATTTGGTTATACTTTTAATATGACAAGGGGAGGTGTTGTATCTATATAGAGGTGTTTGATATCCCATGGCCTTGTGCATTAATTAATAGCATTTGTTCCTCAAACTTTACTCTTCTCCATCACTGTTGCATTTTACATTACATTAGATTCCTTTACTCTTTGGCAAATCCCCTGTATTTGGAATGAAATACATACACATATAATTAAAGATTTTGAGTTTGACCTTTAGGTGATTACCTTGGTGATAAATATGCAGGTTTGTAACATCTCTGCAAAATGTTCTGCACAAGACTTCTCATTTAGAACAGAATAAAAGGCATTTAAGCTATAACAAAACATATAAACAGTGACCTAAATACAGAATTATTTAACAAAGTAATACATAATAGGGTACTTCAATAATTCCTAATCCTAATTTAGATGTTCTGTGCTTATATTACTGCACTGAAAGTGTATTGTTCTATATTGTTTTGAGTGGGCAGATGACAAATTTCATGTTTCTAACCTTTACCATTTCTTATTTAAAGTACATTTTGAGTGAACCGTTGAAGAAAATGGAGCAAAGTTAATATAATGTAGTCACCAATTAACATTAACCAAGTAATATTCATTAGGAGACTCTGAACTATTTTACCCCGCAGTCACAAAAGTGATGTTGGGTGTTTAAGGTGGGACGAGAGACATGTGATGATGTCCCTTACCACAATTGCCCAGCACATAGAAACCATGGAGAAAATTTATGATATGGTGATATTTGACTAAAGATTGATATTATGCCATATAGCTGACTCTACAGGGTGTTATAGATGTTTTAGACATAAGAAAGCCATCAACATGTTGGGTACCCCACACGTTGACTACAGACGATAAGAAACATCAGATTGTGAGTTCATTAAAACGTCTGGCATAAATAAGTAATCCTTATAATTTCTATAAGTAATCTGTGAAAATGAATGAATCATAGGTACACCACTTCAATCCTGAGACAAAAGCAAAATACAAACTGTGAAATCACCATGTCTTTCTTCCACTAAGCAAGCCTTGTGTCCAAGTAAGCCTAGGGTGGAGAGGCCATGACACTACACCAATTTGATGGGGATTTTATGCCCATGTCGGCATTTATCAATGTACAGCGGACATGATATGCTACATTGTATCAGGTCCGCTCGCACTATAATAAATAAACCCCGAAGTGTCATTAAGGAATGGTTAACTTGTTAATGTTTCACCTTTGTATAAAATTAAGACAAATAAAAACTCAATGTTTGCTCTAATTTATTTTGTCATTTCTTAGTTATAGATATTTTAAACACTTCGCATTTTGTGTGTGTTAATGAGTGCTAGCACTTACTGATGAGCATTTAAAGAAGTTTGATAAAAGCACTGAAAATTATGTCAATATATTATACAATAAATATTCTCTGCCAGATTCATGTACTTTTACTTAGAAGTCATTCAACGAGCATTCCATTAAACAGAAAACCATTAGAGCATTGCTACAAGTGGGAATGCAGAATTTCCTCTAGCATCAGCAGAAATTGTATGCTAAATTATTCCCAAAGCAGATTCTTATTCATCTGTACCAAACTGTAGGACCATATTGCTTTAAATAAAAGCACCTTTTGAAAGTTAGAAGCAGATGTGCCCTTTGCAAGCTGCCATGTAGAACACGACATTAATCTTTCTCTTATTTTAACTGCCGAATGGATATAAAATATATTATTTTCTTGACTTATTTATACAGCACAAGTGCTGAACAATATTAAAAGAGATATCAGGAAGATAACAACATTTAAACTATGTCATAAACCTACAGTTTTAAATTAAAAGATAATATGATGCTTATATAAGTACATGAAAATAAACCAACAAAGCACTGTTATGGTCAGAATAGATAATATGTGGGTCAGCTGTTTTTGTTTTAATGTTTGATTTTTTTACAATTAAAACTGCGTTGTGGGCAGCAGTTTTTTTTTTTTTTTTTTTTTTAATAGCATAGATGCCATATTATTCTTGTTTATAGTGGTATCATATCCCTCTAAATGGAAGGATGGCTTTAGAAGCATTTTCAGACATTCTTTTTAGTTTAAAGCACATTGTAACCATGTGAGGGTTTAGTTGAAGTGCTCACATTTTGAAATTTGTGAACATCTGCGTGTTTCATCACTCTACAATCACTCTCTCACTGTATATTCTAAATCCTGAAACAACATATACCATGGTTCTTTCCTACTTGTAAAGGGCCAGATTATGAGGGGAGCGCAAAACTCGCTTACGCAAGTGTAATATTTGCGCTCCACTCAGTAATACCAGCACACGCACATGAGTGCGCTTCCATAGGCTCCAATGGGAGCCTTGTTCTCATGCGAACAGCGAAGGAGGTAAGTCATGCAGCGATGGGCAGCAAAGTGTAAATATATATAAATATATACACACATATTAACATATACGTAAATATATATAAGCATATACATATATATGTACAGGGAACAAACAGTCCCCATACACCTCAATGTAAAGGCACTTTTCAGTGCTGTTTTTTTCTAACACCCCACTTCCACCAAATTTAACCACTAAAAACTGCTCAGTGTGTTTATCTAGAGAACCATTCATTTAAATATATTCATTTAAACATAAAGGAGGGTTTTAATTAAAACATGGTATTTGCAGCAAACAAGACCATGAGGTCGATTTATGAAGCAGCGGATGCTGCTTCCGACCCACTCCACTTCAGTTCCACCTGAAGCGGAAGTTAAGAAGCAGCGGTCCAAAGACCGGTGCTCCTTAACTTGTCCGCCACCTCTGAGGTGGCGGACAGCAATCAGCCCGATCGAATACGATCGGGTTCATTGACACCCCCTGCTAGCGGCCGATTGTCCGCGAATCTGCAGGGAACGGTATTGCACCAGCATTTAACAAGAACTGCTGGTGCAATGATACATGCCGCCAGCATCTTCTTTATTGCCTTTCATTATTACTATTGGACCTTGGAGGGGGTCCCTGAGGGTTTGAGCATCTACTCCCTGGAAACCTGGATATTTATTGGTGATTGCCTTGGTGTGCTGATCTGAACTGTGCTTTATCTATGTGTTATATTTCTTTAGACATTTTGTATTTTTATATTATAGTATATACGTATATATCTGTGTAAGAAATATATAGCAGATAGCCTTTAATTTATTTTACATATAGGGCTCGATTACAAGTGAAGCACTAAATATCACATTAGTGAAAGCAATATTTGTGCTCCACTGTGTAATACCAGCGCACGCTAATGTGCGCTAGTATAACAAGTTGTCAGCAACTGGGAAGCCTAGAGCTCATGAGAGCACACTTCCATAGGCTCCAATGGGAGTATTGTTCTGATGCCGTCAGAGACGGTATCAGAACCTAATAGCAGCAAAGGGGGTAAGTAGCGCAGTAATGGCAGCAATTATAAATATTTATGAATTTCGTGTGAAGAGTTGGTCTGGGGTTGGGGCAAGTTGAATTCCTAAGTATCTAAGTGAGTTTTGTTGCCATCGGAATGGACAGACCCTCCTGACCGAGTGCATGTCAGAGTAAGAGGTGTTGATGTTCATAATTTCCGACTTGCTTTTGTTTATTAAAAAGTTGGAAACTTTTCCAAAGTCATCTAATTGGCTAATGATGTGAGGAATAGTGGTTAAGGGATTCGTTATGCAGAATAGTACATCGTCAGCATACAACATAATTTTATGGTGTAGGTTTTGTATTTGTATTCCTGTTATAAGCGGGTGATTGCGGATCTTATGTGCTAGGGCTTCTATTGCGCACGCAAATAAGAGTGGGGAGAGGGGACATCCCTGTCTAGTGCCGTTTGAGATGCCAAAAGGGGCAGAAAGGGACCCGTTGAGGTGGACTTTAGCGGTTGGGGTAGAGTACATGGCAAATATTCGGCTCAGAAAATCTTGTCCTATGCCCATCTTCTGGAGAACCGCTCTTAGGAACTGCCAACTAACGCGGTCGAACGCCTTCTCCGTGTCAGTTGACAGAACCATTAGTGGAATGTGTTTATGAGTGGCGTATTCTATTAGCTGTGTGATCCTGACTGTGTTGTCTTTCGCTTCCCTTGTGGGAACGAATCCAACCTGGTCATTCCCGATCAGCTGTGGTAACACTGTGTTTAATCTTACTGCAAGTATTTTAGCGTAAATCTTAAGATCATTATTCAAAAGGGAGATTGGTCTATAATTTTCTACAAATTCAGGGTTTTTTCCAGGTTTGGGGATAATGGAGATGTATGCTTCTAATGTCTGTGTAGAGAATGGACTATCAGGTGTTATGGAATTAAAAAGTGGGAGCAATTGCGGGGCCAGTAGGTTAGCATATTTTTTATAATAATAAGTGGTGTAGCCATCTGGACCTGGGGCTTTTCCAATGGGAAGGTTTTTAATGGTATTTCGGACTTCAAGGAGAGTGATAGGGCTATTAAGGAAGGTTTGTTGTTCTTCTGTTAATGCTGGGAAGTTTATGTCTGAGAGGAACCGGTTTATGCTATCTGAGGGATCATTAGAGTTATCGGGATATGTGACCATATGTGTGGAGGGTAGGTTATATAGTTGTTCGTAGTAAGTGATTCAGCAATAGCTGCCGTATCATAGTGAGTTTTATTTGTGGATTTTATCAAAAGAATGTAAGCACGGTTGGAGGTGCGTTTCAGTTTGCGGGCAAAGAGCTTGCTACATTTATTATCTCCTTCATAGTAAGGTTGCTTAAGTTTAAAAGCTAAGTGCTTACATTCTTTATCCAGAAGGTGGGCTGTTGTCTGTTTTGTGGCCTGTAATTCAGCAATTAATTGCGTGTCTGTAGGTTTTCTTTTGAGTTGGGTTTCTAGGTCATTTAATTTATATAGGGAGTCATGTAGGAATTGTCTCTGTTGCTTTCTATAGTGGGCTTGTATGCTGATAAGCTCACCGCGTATGGTATTCTTGTGTGCCTCCCAGATATTTTGATATGAGGGGACCGAGCCAACATTAATGTCAAAGTAATCTTTGATAATTTTGTGTATCTTGTCACTATATTGAGGTAGGTCTAAGAGTTCATCATTAAGTCTACAAATGTATACTGACAAGGGGGCCGAAGGCCAAGTTATTGTACATAATACCATGGAGTGGTCTGACCAAGATGAAGGGATAATAAGGGAATGTGTGGCCTTTGATAGTGTGGTTACATCTGTTAGAATATAGTCTAAGCGGGAGTAGCGCGAGTGGGGGTGGGAGAAGAAAGTGAAGTCATCCGTGTCAGGGTGATGAACTCTCCATACGTCATGGACGGCTAAGTCTCTAAGGTGCTGTTTTATAAGTGAGATGGCTTTATGTGGTGTGGATGAGGTATGATGAGTTATCTCTATGAGGGTCCAGTGTAATGTTAAGGTCACCTCCTATTATTAGCATGCCCTTAACCACTTCCAAGATTTTTCTAGATAGGGAGGAAATAAATTTATCTTGGCCCGTATTTGGGGCATAGGCGCTTACTAGAGTGGTAACTGTGTTGTATAATTTCCCCACAAGGATTAAGTAGCTACCCTCAGCATCTTTGTATGAGTCGATCAACTGAAAAGGAGTTCCCTTTCTAAACAATATTCCGACTCCATTAGTTTTCACTTTATTAGAGGAATAGTATGAGGGACCAAATTTATAAGAGAAGGTTTTAGGTTCTTGACCCTTTAGGAAGTGAGATTCCTGCAAAAAGACTAGGTCTCCTTTTTTGTTTTTAATATCCCTGATCGCAACATTCCTCTTATGTGGGTTATTTAAACCCTTGGTGTTAATTGTTATAAAGGACAGTTTCCTGTTAGTATGTGTAGTTTTTGTCATGGTGTTTAAGATCTAGAAGGGAGCATATGATTGAAAAAGAAGGTTTTGGTAACAAGAGCTGAACAGGCCACAGCCCAAATAATGTATCTGTCACTTTATCATGTTGAGCTAGGGAGTGTGTATGACATACATCTGATATCGTAAATTGTATTAGCATAGAAGTATAGATCAGTACAATGAAAAGGTAACCATAAGAATAAGTAACTGGGGGTTGGGGATGGTACAAAACCATAGGAAGGATTGAAATTTCAGTCATTTCAATCAGAGGTCCTACAACAGCTAGGACAAATATTATATATTATAAGTTAACAGTGTAAACAATATATATTGGAGGATACAAGTATAATTCTACAACATTAATTGTATGTACCCTATCAGGGTCAAAAATAGAAATAAATGGTTAACATAAACTTCAGTTCAACTTAATCTGGTGGTTAAAGTCCTGTATAAGCAAAAAACAGTTATCTAAAAGGTCTAGGGGGAAAAATATGTTATGCAATGCAAGTAACAAAATAATGTCAACGTATCTGGCATTGTGATACAATGGTTAGATCTCACCATATGTGGAGGGTATGTATTGCCCTTAGTCCAAATCAGTCTTTGGATGAAGAAGGAGAAAGGTTCGTTTTGTCTTTTCTCTTTTTTGGCAGTTGGACTTTGCTCCAGGCTGTTTTCTGCAGACTGGACCAATGAGTGCGAGGATTTGCAGTTTGAGGAATGTCCAGAGAGGATGACGGAGGTCCTGGTGGTTTCAGAGGGAGTCCCAAACCTTTGGAGAGCTTGTCTAGGTCCTGGATTCCTTTGTAGATAAGAGTCTGTCCATCGTGAGGTACAATTAAACTGAAAGGAAATCCCCAGCGATACTTAATGTGTTTATCTTGAAGAACAGATGTAATGAAGCGAGCTTCTCTGCGCTTCTGGATGGTGCTTTGGCATAAATCTGGAAAAATTTGCAGATCATGATCCAGGTAAGATATCACGTGAGACGATCTGGCCTTCTGCCAGATGGTTTTTTCTGTTCGAGAATCTGAGGAACTTAAGGATAGTGTCTCTAGCGGGGGCGTTCGGGGCGGTGGAGGTCGAAGGGATCTGTGTGCTCTTTCAATTTCCATTGGCGGGGCTTGCGGATTGCCAATCAGTAGTTGGAAAAGGCCTTGCAAGTATGTCTGCAGGTCAGTGGGTTTAATTGACTCTGGGATTCCTCTTATTCGTAAATTACTCCTTCTTCCCCCTGTTCTCTAAGTCTTCAATTTTTTCCTCCAAGGCTTCTAGTTTGGCATCATGAATATTAGATTGGTTATATAATGAACTAACTGCTTCAGTGTTGGTATCTTGCATTTCTTCCACCTCAACTATTCTCTCCCCCATTTCAGATATGTCTCTGCGTAATACAGATAGTTCTTTGGTAATTAGGGATTTAAGTGATTCAAAATCATATTTAGTAGGGAGTTTTGCAATGTCCTGTTTACGTTGGATTATGTAATCCGGAGATGGCGTAGCATCAGGAGCATTATGCTGTTCTGGTGAGATAGATTCTTGAGAGTCTGAATTAGCTGCTTGGAAAAAGGAGCTGACAAGCGAGTTATTCTGGGACAGGTTTTTAACGCTCTTATCGCTTTTGTTTTTACTTTTAGAAGCCATCTTGTTTTATGATGTATCAGCAAACGTAATATTCAGAGAGTGTGTGACCTTATAGATATATAGCGTAGTCCAGGCTTCCTCACATAAACTCTTAAATCAGATTTGCGATGCTGCCTCTTTAAATAGACTTAACCGGGACTTCATCGTTTTACTATATGTGCAGTGAGTTATTGGGCTCTTTAGGCCGCATCAGAGTGAAGGTGTTATTATAGGATATTGTCCTTTTCATAAGGGTACTGAAGTTTTAGGCAGTGGGTATAAGTGTTAGTAAAAGGTGCCTACCTTAGTCGATAGCACTGATAGCTCAAACGGCATGTTTTTAGAATACTGCATGAGTGTTTCAGGGGCCGTGTAGTAATTTGTCCTGCGTAGCTGGCATTCCAATATGGCGGCGATGTGCGCTGCACTTCTCAGATTTTTCAAAGTTGCGGGTTGAGCTGGGCTCTTTTTGCTGAGATGGGGATCACATCTGGGTCTCCTGATGTTCAGCCGTATTTTGTGGCAGTTTGGTGGCGAAAAACACTGCTATAGCGGCAGAAAGTCCCGCTGCTGTTACGGAGCTGTGCTTCTATGCGGCCATCCGCTCTCCTGGCCAAGCTCCGCCTCCCAAGCTATCTATCTTCTTTTTGGTGTGTCTTATTATATTCCTTATTATTGGGCCACTGCAGTTTCAGGATCCAAATGATCAAACCTGTTAAATAGTTGTATGAGCCCCTTTTCCTTAACAAAGAACCTAAAAGAAAGTGGCTGGTGCTGGTGGAAATGGTGGAACAAAAAGGCCATTGTAATGCAGTTCAGAATTCAAATAAATTAAATAATAAATAATGCAAATAACTGAATATGTCCTATCAGAAATGGTAGAATTTGCTTGTAAGGATATTTTCCCTACCCCCCTACGGTTCATGTGTCCCTATTTGTAGGGATATAAATTTCAACCAAATTCAGTTTCGGTTAGGTATTAAGAAAATATTGTTTTTATTAGATTATTATAAAACATATAATAAAAAGAATTGCTTAAGATAAATAAATAGTATCCCAATTACAGCTGCTGAAACAAATACCATTGATAAATATATTAGGCACTTAGGTGAAAGAATATAGAAAACCAATGCATTTTTTATTGCCCTGCTTTGACTGTTTGTTGCAATTAGTTTAAAGTTTAGAAAGAGTTAAAAATTTAACTCTTTGCTTTCCTTTGGGAGATTAACAAAGGTAAAGCATAAATACATTTAGATTGTTTTAACATACAGTTTGTGCTCATAGTTTAAAATATCAATATAGCATTCATATAGCACAAAGTTTTGGGTTTAATGCATAAATACATAGTTTGTTTTGAATGTGTTGTTTAAGAATATATGTCTCTGCCTTATTCAGTATGGATTTCAAATATCTAAGCTAATTTGTTAAAATATCTTTGTAAATATTTTCCCGTAGTTTCCCCTAGTATTATGTGTGTGTGCTTTGATTATTTTCCCATATGTTCAGTTTTTTCATACCAGGTTAGCCTGTCCTAAATTACAGGCATTTATAGCTATAATCATGTCCTTATACAACATAATTGCGCTATGATATTCATTCTATGATATTCACAAACATCTGTTCTTATTTGATTAAAAGTGTCTTGAGATGGGGCGTGTCTCTGGGCAGCACCATCAAAGGTCGCAATATCGGCTGCAGGTCAGTGAGTGAAACATTAATTAGATGCCTTTAATTGATGTTTAAGAGGACCATCCACCTTCCTCAACCAGCTATCTAGGATCCACTTATCAAGCTGAATCGAATGATATATTAATTTTGGGATCATCACTCTTAATAGCCAATACGGAGCATTGAGGCCTAAGGCAGACTCCTACGTGTGAGGCACTCAACACCCCCCCGGTATCTTGTGCGCCGGGTACACAGTGCAAACACACTGAACACTCTCGCTTCAGAATGGAGCTTAATACAGCTATCATGGTAAAGGAGATACTTGAAATCTTAAATGACCATCTTCTTCAACTAGAGAGACGGATGGCGGCATAGTCATACGAGGGGAAAAACCCTACAACTGAGGCTGAACTTTCAGATCTCGTATGGGAGATAGAGTGCGGGCCTGTCAAGTGCTATGAGAATCCTCCATTAGTCGCACAACAGGGCAAGAATGCATCTGAAGTTAATTGGCCACTATGTGATAATGAAGACCTAGTAGTCGCCAATTTAGCTAATAGGGAGGATAAAGATCGCTCTGCGTCTGAGGTTAACTCTTGGTCGCAGAATCCCCTACCACCTATGAGCCTTTATCTACCCTCTCAGTCGCAACACATAAACATCGTGAGGAGAGCTACCGATGTTACACTGAACACTCACCCCATCTCTCCTGCAGCAAATAGTAATGGTAACATGGACGCTGCAGCGGGTAGAGATGTCATATGGGAGGCAGACTTTCACCAAAATGGGACATTCCCTAAAACCACCCTATCGTCAGGCCAACAAAGATTGAGGGTTTATTCATCTACAGCTCCAGAGAGTAAACTGGTGGTGAGAGCTAAACAGCTTATCAACATAAGTTTAAGTCATTATAAGACCCATTCCCACAGGATAGTGTACTACCTGCAGCCGTGGACAGAACGGGCAATGGACAAATCAGGATTAGGCTAAATATCGGGCTTCTGCTATGTCGGATGCAGTTGGTTCTCATTCCTTTTAAACTTCACTTACAGCTAACTGTGATTACTGACATGTAGACTTGGTACTGTTTTCCCCTTTGCCTGGACTTTCTTTACTAAACTAGATGAGTTACCGCTTTGTGTGAACTGAGTTCTGTTATTCACTTTTACCAGCCTGGTAGCTATTTACTATCGTTGTTGTCTTATGCTAATCTATGACAAAGCCTGCTATGTATAGAATTTGTGGTTAGTACCGCAAGTATACAAGTTCAAGCTGTCATGAGACAGTCTCTGCTGGGGACTTCCATGCCGACGATGGCCGAGGCGGCAAACTGAAATTATCCTCAATACAACTTGTGGGGCTTCTCACTACGGACAGAAAGGTCTCTGGCTCTGTGTTGCTACTTATTTTTTAATTTTTTTTTTTTTTTTTTTATTAACAAAAAGTTGCTGGCGCATTGGATTTTTCAGAGACAATTTTTTAATAGGCTCCTTGTCTTCTCCAAGTTAGGCACGGTTGCTATTTCCACAAGCCTTTTAACTAAAAACTTACATATCAGTCATAAACATTGCCTGTTTTGTCTTATTGTGTTTTATAAAGTATTTTAATTATTGTGATGTGTGTACTGTAAGCATCCTCCATTCTATCAGAAATATGCTTAAGACCATGTTGTGCTATATACACTTGTAACAAATATTAATGTACCTAACCACCTGATAGAACCATCCCTCCTAGTAATCGCACCAAGATAGTATAAGGCTGGCCTTCTGTTCACACCACAGTTCCCAGAGATAATCAACTATACTCTGTCTATCCAATAGTTGGCTCTTAAATCACAATCGGCTAGATTTAGAGTTCTGCGGCCAAAGGGGTGCGTTAGCTATGCATGCTTTTTTTTCCCTGCACCTTTTAAATACCGCTGGTATTTAGAGTTCACAGAAGGGCTGTGTTAGGCTCCAAAAAGGGAGCGTAGAGCATAATTTACCGCCACTGCAACTCTAAATACCAGCGGTGCTTACGGACGCGGCCAGCTTCAAAAACGTGCTCGTGCACGATTCCCCCATAGGAAACAATGGGGCAGTTTGAGCTGAAAAAAACCTAACACCTGCAAAAAAGCAGCCTTCAGCTCCTAACGCAGCCCCATTGTTTCCTATGGGGAAACAGTTTCTAAGTCTGCACCTAACACTCTAACATGTACCCCGAGTCTAAACACCCCTAACCTTACACTTATTAACCCCTAATCTGCCGCCCCCGCTATCGCTGACCCCTGCATATTATTATTAACCCCTAATCTGCCGCTCCGTACACCGCCGCAACCTACGTTATCCCTATGTACCCCTAATCTGCTGCCCCTAACACCGCTGACCCCTATATTATATTTATTAACCCCTAATGTGCCGCCCCCGCTATCGCTGACCCCTGCATATTATTATTAACCCCCAATCTGCCGCTCCGTACACCGCCGCAACCTACGTTATCCCTATGTACCCCTAATCTGCTGCCCCTAACACAGCCGACCCCTATATTATATTTATTAACCCCTAATCTGCCGCCCCCAACGTCGCCTCCACCTACCTACAATAATTAACCCCTAATCTGCCGACCGGACCGCATCGCTACTCTAGTAAATGTATTAACCCCTAAAGCTAAGTCTAACCCTAACACTAACACCCCCCTAAATTAAATATAATTTAAATCTAACAAAATAAATTAACTAATATTAAATAAATTATTCCTATTTAAAGCTAAATACTTACCTTTGTATTTATTTTAACCAGGTACAATAGCTATTAAATAGTTAATAACTATTTAATAGCTACCTAGTTAAAATAATTACAAAATTACCAGTAAAATAAATCCTAACCTAAGTTACAATTAAACCTAACACTACACTATCAATAAATAAATTAAATAAAATACCTACAAATAAATACAATGAAATAAACTAACTAAAGTACAAAAAATAAAAAAGAACTAAGTAACAAAAAATAAAAAAATATTTACAAACATTAGAAAAATATTACAACAATTTTAAACTAATTACACCTACTCTAAGCCCCCTAATAAAATAACAAAGACCCCCAAAATAAAAAAATGCCCTACCCTATTCTAAAATTAAAATAGAAAAGCTCTTTTACCTTACCAGCCCTGAAAAGGGCCCTTTGCGGGGCATGCCCCAAAGAATTCAGCTCTTTTGCCTGTAAAAAAAAAACATACAATACCCCCCCAACATTACAACCCACCACCCACATACCCCTAATCTAACCCAAACCCCCCTTAAATGAACCTAACACTAAGCCCCTGAAGATCTCCCTACCTTGTCTTCACCACGCCGGGTTCACTGATCGATCCAGAAGAGCCTCCGATGTCTTGATCCAAGCCCAAGCGGGGGGCTGAAGATGTCCATGATCCGGCTGAAGTCTTCATCCAAGCGGGAGCTGAAGAGGTCCATGATCCGACTGAAGTCTTCTATCAAGCGGCATCTTCAATCTTCTTTCTTCCGGATCCATGTAGTTCATCCCGCCGACGCGGAACATCCATCTTCACTGACGACTTCCCGATGAATGACGGTTCCTTTAAGGGACGTCATCCAAGATGGCATCCCTCGAATTCCGATTGGCTGGTAGGATTCTATCAGCCAATCGGAATTAAGGTAGGAAAATTCTGATTGGCTGAAGCCTCTAACGCTGGTTTTGACGGCTAACGCCAAACTCTAAATCTAGCCGAATGAAAGGTTTCATTCCCGTTTACATTTAGTAGTATAGCACTACCTAGTCATGGTTTTCTCATACATTACATGGTAATGTCGCTGCTCTCTACGTAGTTGTACATATGCCATCATCAGTACATTTGTCTATTAGATTAACACCCAGTTTTCTCCTCAACCCACACTCCCTCCCACTTATCTGGGTATCCTGAAACCTAGCAGGATAAGCTGAATTTACACATACTTATTTCTAATGCTCAAGTCAATATATTTCACGGCTAATAATTTCTATATAAGGTCCAAAAGAAGCCCCTTCTGTTTATGTTGTTCTTTTTTATCTTTTCTCTTACAATTCCCCCTTTTTTTTTTTCCAGTGTTCATTAGTGACCCCTACTACACCCCCCTATTAATACACGCTATTGTTAATGGCCCAAAAGAGGTCATTAGCTCTTATAAGTGGATTTTATTTTCAAAAGTTTGGACACCCGCAAGTAGGGGTTACCTTTGTTTGTTTAGTATATCTTCTCTAAATAAAATTAAAAATGAGGATACTACTGTTCATAAGTGCTTAGTTGAAACCACTGTATTTATTGGATTGCAATGACAATGTATATGTGAATTGTCATATATGACTTTGATTTGTTTTGCACTTTATTATTTATGGAAATTTGTATGTTATATCCTCAATAAAAAATATTATAAAAAAAAAAAAGTGTCTTGAGATTTGGCATAGACCTATAGACCTTATACTACAGATTCTAGCAGACTGATACAGATACTAATAGATGCTTTAAGCGAAATGCTGAATTAACCTCCTGGGCCTAGTTTATGTTAAAATTCAGCAAATTTTTCTGTTGACATATAGATTTATGTTTGTTATTTTTCTATTGTTATGATATGTAAGATGTTTTGTTTTACTTTTACACAAAAAAGTGTCAATTTTGTCTAGATATCAGTTTCTCCTTATATTAAACCATGTATTAATATGGGTTTTGTTTCTAATAAAGGATTAAAAAAGCTAAAATTTTAACTAAACTTAATTAGCTTTTTTTAAGGCCATTGAATAATTGTGCAAATGCATATGATGCAAAAACGTCTTTAATTTAGCACAGCTGGATAAATGCTGAAAATATAAGATTAAATTATAGTAGATATGTGTTGTAATCTTCCCTGTACACCTGAAATATAACACCAGTATATGTAAGGTTATACAGCATTTGATATTCAGGAACATTAGTAATATCTTACAATAGTTTGTGGCTATAAGATGTAAACAAATGGAATGGGCTTATTTGAATACACAACAGCGGTTACAATCCCTGATACGTGAGTAAGTCTCATAACAGAACATGCGAGCTCTACACACTTAACCAGGGGCGAATACAATTAGTGAACATGCAATCTGGCTGGAGCTATTATGAAAGCAGAAGTACTGATCTGGAAATGTTCTAAACAGAAAAAGCAGGCAGGTGTGTATCGTATGATGACTTGCTGGAATGAAGCAGTAAATAACAAAGTGTTACTAAATTGAGAGAGTTGGTTCTCTGGTTAGCATAACAAACATCCACTAAGTGAAAGATAAAAGGAGTCAGGTCTTGTAACGGCTTACGCAAATATAGATTCTTTGTTGAGAGTATCTGTTGTTTAGGAACAGATTTAACAGGTCAGAGGTATAACATCATATTGATGTGTATATTTGCAGTTGATTGAATCTTCAAAAACAAATAAGGAATTGCAGGTAAGCTTACCAGGACAAGGTAGTAAGTTTAGGAGACTCCGCTTCTGGAAACAAACTGGTTTAGCAAGTCCTTAGACACGGAATTCAGTAACAGCGAGCATGACAGCTGTGAGCAATAGGAAGTGTTGCTAACAAATTACCAAGCAAGGAAAATGAGGAGAGGAGGGCTCTTATATTCAAACAGGTTAAAGGCTGAGACAAACATTTAAAGAGAGAGGAGTAATGAAAAATGTCACAATCTGCTACTGATAGTGACTATGGATGGGCGAATGTTTTGAAAGTGTAATTTGTTTGGTAGAACGAATAGCCCTGTGGACATTCGTTTTGGACAATTGAATGTTGATAAGAATGAAAATCCATTAAAATTGGTAATCCAATGTTACTTTTGTTTTTGAATGTTCATAATGAAATTGAATATCTACATTCGAAATTTCAATTGTAACATTCGATTTAACAAATACTATTCAGAAGTTCAATAGTTCATGTGGTAGGGAATTTAGTAAATTGATACATAATAGATACAAATATATCAATTTGAATGTTTTTATTTCGAATATTGCATAATTTGAATATTATATTTAAAGAGAACATTAGAAATACTAATACAAATACATAAATTCAAATTTTTCACATTTGAACATTGCATAATTCGAATATTGCATTTAAAGAAAGCATTAGAAATATTATTACATAAAATGAATGTTAGAATGTTGTGCAAACATTCTAAATTTGAAGTGAATGAACTAATGTGTTAAAATTCGTTACAATTTTCGAATGTTACAAAACATTCGTCCATCCCTAATAGTGACAATATCACTTCATTGAGACACATTAAATAATAACAACAATTACATAGGAGGATATGGGGAAGGCAAGGGAAGGGTTAATTATGTTGGCCAAATAAGTAAAATTGGAAGTCTCTATCAAAAATCTAGTTCTTTTAGTCAGAGGCTCCATTTTTATTGGCTAGATTGTAATCTAGTTCATATTGTTTATTTGGTAACCAGATGCAGAAAAAAAGGTACGTATACACAATAGCCTTCATTAAAGAGACGTAAACCCCCCAAAAAATTCAGATTCAGACAAAGCATTTAATTTTAAACTACTTTCAGGTTGCTTCTATTTTTTTAACTCTCTTTGTTCTGTTGGTATCCTTTGTTGAAAAGCATATCTAGGTAAATTTAGGAGCAGCAATGAAGCTACTGGGAGCTCACTGCTGATTGGTGGCTGCACAATTTCGTAACCCTTTGTTATTTACTGCTCCGTTCCAGCAAGTCATCATACGATATATACACCTGCCTGCTTTTTCTGTTTAGAACATTTCCAGATCAGTACTTCTGCTTTCATAATAGCTCCAGCCAGATTGCATGTTCACTAATTGTATTTGCCCCTGGTTAAGTGTGTAGAGCTCGCATGTTCTGTTATGAGACTTACTCACGTATCAGGGAAAGTAACCTCGGTTGTGTATTTAAATAAGCCCATTCCATTTGTTTACATATTATAGCCACAAACTATAGTAAAATATTACTACTATTCCTGAATATCAAATGCTGTATCACCTTACATATATTGGTGTTATATTTCAGGTAAACAGGGAAGATTACCACACATATCAACTATAATTTCATCTTATATTTTCAGCATTTATCCAGCTGTGCTAAATTAAAGACGTTTTTGCATCATATACATTTACACAATTAGTCAATGGTCTTAAAAAAGCTAATTAGGTTATAAAATGCCAAATTTTAGCTTTTTAAATCCTTTATTAGAAACAAAACCAATATTAATACATGGTTTAACATAAGGAGAAACTGATATCTGGACAAAATTGACACTTTGTGTAAAAGTAAAACAAAACATCTTACATATCATAACAATAGACAAATAACAAACAGATAAATCTAGATGTCAACAGAAAAATTTCCTGAATTTGAAAATAAACTAGGAGGTTAATTCAGGATTTAGCTGAAAGCATCTATTAGTATCTGTATCAGTCATTGGATCATTTGATGCGTTCAACTAGCTCCCAGTAGTGCACTGCTGCTCCTACAGCAAAGAATTTCAAGAAATTGAAGCATATTTACTATTAGTAGTAAACTGTAAAGTTGTATTCTCTACCTAGTTACCTACCACTAACATTTATATTTGCCACAAAAAGGATCTCACACACCAAACCTGAGCCACTAGCAACATGGAAAAACACATACAGAAACCCAACAGGAGTACACTAAGGGCTCCATGTAAGAAGCAGCGAGAGCTGCTCCGAAGTCCTTGCAGGGCAGGTTCCCATATGCGATCCTGCTTCTCGCAATGTTAGAAGCAGCAGCTAATAGACTGCTGCTTCTTACACTCCTCGCCACCGCAGGTGATTGACAGTTCTTTCACTCGCGCGATTGGTTGCGCGAATGAAGGGGCAGGCATTATACACTCATCGGAGTGGGTAATTATACATACGGTCCAGCGGATCAAAAGATCCGCTGCCCATATGCAGCAATGGCGGGCGGACAGCTTCATAAGTTGAAAAGCTGTCCATCCGCCTTTTAATACATTGGGCCCTAATTCTTCATGTGCACGTGTTATATTAAGGTGCGTAATTATTAAATATAAAATATTAAAAAATATGAAGATGTTGTAAAACATTCTAAAAAATCATTTAAATATATAGGTATATTTTTCAGTAACTATAATTATTAATATTAATATTTTTGATATATTTTATATTTAATCTGTTCCCATACTGCTGATCGGCACTGGAGAAAATCTCGGAGTTCAGCTGATTTCCTTCATTACAAGTTTATTTTGAACTCCTACTATTCTGCCCTTAATCTCTATAAGCAACATTACTTCTCTACTCTTATCTATACTCTTTCTTCAAACCCAAACCGTCTGTTCTCCACTTTCAACACTCTTCTTAGCCCACCCCCTAATACAACTTCTCTGTCAGTTAAAGACTTTGCCAGCCACTTAAATAACAAAATCGACTCCATCATAAACGAAATCACCTCTCAACATACTTCCATTCTGCCACCCCCTCAAATGCTCGCAATCAACCACAACCCACATAGCCATAACTTTAGCTCTTCCTCCCCTGTTACTGAGGAAGAAGTTTGGCACTTTTACTGTGCTCTCACCTCACTACCTGTCCCCTTGACCCTATTCCCTCACAGCTGCTCCTCTCACTCTCTCCTACCCTTACCCCTATACTTACCCACATTTTCAACCTCTCTCTCAGCACCGGTATCTTTCCCTCATCTCTGAAACATGCACTGGTCACACCTATCCTCCAAAAACCTTCTCTTGATCCAACCTCCCTATTCAACTACCACCCTATTTACCTTCTCCCTCTTGCCGCAAAGCTTCTCGAAAAGCTAGTATATGCATACCTATCCCATTTCCTTACATTAAACTCCCTCCTTGACCCAATGCAATTTGGATTTCATCTCCATCACTCCACAGAGACAGCAATTGTTAAGGTTACCAATGACCTACTTACAGCAAAATCAAAAGGCCACTTCTTTCTCTCTTTATCCTACTTGATCTGTCCGCAACCTTTGATAATGTTGACCATGCTCTTTTGCTCCAAACCCTCCAATCCTTCGGCATTTGTGACACAGCCCTCTCGTGGTTCTCTTCCTACCTGTCAAACCCTACCTTTAGTTTAGTCTTCTCTGAGGCCTCCTCTGCCCCATCACCACTTTCTGTTGGGTTACTGCAAGGCTCTGTCCTCGGTCCCCTTCCCTTCTCAATATACACGTCATCATTAGGTTCCCTAATAAAGTCCTACGGGTTCCAACATAATTTGTATGCCAACGACACCCAAATCTACTGTACTTCTCTGCACCAGACCTACCTCCTTACTTGCTAACCCGTGTCACTAACTGTCTTTCTCACATCTCTTCCTGGATGTCCTTTCACTACCTCAAGCTAAATCTCTCCAAAACTGAGCTCCTTATTTTCCCCCTTCTTCCAAAATCTCCACCCCCAATCTCTCTATAACTGTTGACAACTCCATCCCCTACCCCACATGCTCGATGTCTTGGGGTCACACTTGACTCAGATATTTCTTTCACTCCTCACATTCAGTCCTTGGCTAAATCCTGTCACTTACACCTTAAAACCATCTCTAAAATTAGACATTTCCTTACACGAGACACAACTAAGATTTTAATCCACTCTCTCATCCTTTCCCGCCTTGAATACTTGAACTCTGTCCTCTCTGGTCTCCCCAGCTGCCGCCTAGCTCCTTTACAATCCATAATGAATGCCTCTGCCAGCCTCATCTTCCTTACATGTCGCTCTTTCTCTGCCAATCCCTTCACTGGCTTCCTCTTGCCTCCAGGATTAAATACAAAATTCTCACTCTGACATACAAAGCCCTCAACTGCACTGCTCCTCCCCTATATCTAAGACCTTGTCTCCAGATACTCTCCATCTTCTTCGCTCTACTTATGACCTCCTACTCTTCTCCTCTCTTTTTACCTCCTCGCATGCATACAACCTACACTAACTTTTCTTTATACTGTTTCCTCTCCTCCATTGCTATCCCCTTGAACCCCCTTAGCATGTAAGCCTAAGAGCCATGCTGTTTGTAGATCACCTTCTTTAGAGCTGACTATAAAAGTGCGACTCTTGGCAGGGCCCTCTACCCGTCATCCCTATAAATGTTTCCTTGTATTCTGCCTATGTTTATAGCGCTGCGGAATATGTTGGCACAAATAACCAATAATAATAATAATAACTAATTCTTTGTGTGCGCTAACCTGACACCGCATTAGACCTACAGCGTGAAAACCAAAGCATGTTACAAATATTTTACATTCCTATGTTCTTCACAGAAAAATATTAATAATCAATATATATATATATATTTTTTTTTAATGAAACATATATATCTATACCTATATATCTATATGAACATATATACAGGTATGGGGATATATAGATGTAAATAGAAATATCTATTTAAAATAAAAATAACATTTTCTTATATGTGAAGAACATTGGAATGTGAAATATTAATAACTACTGTCGGGTATAGCAACCGATGACTATTAGACTTTTTTTCTTGTGCACTCCCCATGGAAGTCTATGGGGCCGATTTAACAATATCTGGCAGACATGAGTACGCTGTAGCGTATCATGTCCGCCAGACATCGCTGAATGCCGATAGCATACGCTGTTGGCATTCAACATTGCACAAGCCTCAGAGGCAGCGGACCAGTTAATGAGCAGCGGCTGTTTCCGGCGGGCCTGAAGACTTGTGCGCAAGCAGGGGCAACAGGGGCCATTCGGCCCTTGATAAATTGGCCCCTATGTGTAGAATAAGTTAACACGGTCATGTTATCTGAAGTCCTTTAGTTAGGGCATCAAGCAAAACCGCTAAATAGCGCAAGACTTGTAATCTAGTCCTAATTGTTTTTTTTTATTTTTTGCAACTGAATTTAGCTCCAGTTAATTAAAAGTAACTCAGCTTTTGGAAAGAAATATAAAATTGTTTCTGCATTATATCTCTAATTTTCTGCTGCTTGAAAATGTGATATTACATATTATATCTTGACTCTTTTCCCCTTTTAGATGTATGAGCTCATTATTCCAATTTACTGAGTGATAGTTAAACTTTTCCATAATTTAAATGTTACTGTTTTGCAGCTTTACCCATAGGCAGAAACAGCTAGGTTTTCCTCGTTCTTGCTTATATTCAATGGAGCTGTAAGACAACTGCATATAAATAACTTTTGATTGTAGCAGGTTCTTGATAATACGAATACTGGAAAAAAAATTGATATTTGTGGTAACACAGCAATTGCACTTTGATCGATGTGTGCATTAAATTTTCACTTGAAAAGCTAAACAATGTTTTAAACAAAACCCTTGTAATCTATAAGGGTAACTGAACTCATAGCACATTTTTTTCTGCTTCTCTTTTTGAGGGTCCCTTCATAGGATTAAAATCATAGATAATATTACCCTGTGAAAAGTCAATTTAGGGTTATGTTAGCCATTTACAGTTGTAGGTACATTGAGATGAACACTTGTTAAAAATGAAATAGCAAACATAATAGGCTTCTTTTTGTTTCCAGGGTGACAAAATTACATCAAAGAAAACTTATTACTGTAGCCTCTTCCAAAGATATGCAACTAATAAAATCATATTATATTCTGCATAGATATCATTTAAAATAATAAAAACATTTTTATTTTTAAAGCAATGAATTGTGGAAGAACAAGATGTTTTAGGCCACATCAGCTAAATAACTCTGCTGAAAGGCACTTTCAATTAGAATTAAATGATAGGATAGGTATTGAAAATGATGATTCAACGGCATGTCCTATAAAACAACTATAGCATATGTAACATGCTATAGAGGAATATAAATGATTAGATTCATCAAACTGTAATATGGATGGAATAGTGGAGATTTATGAATGTTTTAAAAAAGCAATAGGAATAGAATGCAATATTAAGTTTATGTCTGATAGCACGAAGGAGATATTTCCCCAATGAATCAATTTGCATTTCTGTTTAGTTCCTTCCGTAATAGGTTTAATGCGCATCCGCTCTATAGTTTTCCCATTAAAATCTAAATCTTACTAATGTTAGCAAAGAGGCTTTTGTGATATTTGTTCAGTGATATCAAAATTAGTGCTTAAATCACATATTCTATAAATAAATTAACAATACTGAGTATACAAACAAAGCCGGTATCAGAATGGGAAAATAATCTTGTTTTTTAGTATCAGTAAATAAAACTGGTGATCAGTTTATAAACTTTTGTGCAAATCTGCTTCATCTAAGCAATATGTACAAGCTTTGACAAAATTAATTCTAATATTTTGCGGTTTTTATAAACTGAACATATTTTTTCACTTTTGATGGAAGTTCACAAATGCCTAAATATAGTGGTCTCAAACATTTAACTTGCAACTGAGGACACTAAAGACTATTAAACAAACTTACTGAACCTTGCCATCTTACCATCTACAACTTCAAATTGAATGTATTATTGTGGTTAGCCAAAATGGTATGTTTTTTTTTTTTTTTTTATAACAGTGGTACTTTATATGTAACCTTATTTTAAATTTATTTATGAACTGTAAGTGAAGTTAACAGGTTTAAACCAAGGAGATTAAAAGTAACCAGAGGCCAGCCCTGGAGAAAAAGGTTTTTCACAGTCAAGCTCTTGGAGATGGGGACAGCAGATTACATGAATAGCTTTAAAAATGGCTTAGATAAACAGCGTAATTGGTTGCAATATCTAGTGTTTAAAGGACAGCAATAGATATTTTAGTGCTACTAACAAATGTTTGCATAATTTGACTTAGTGATATTGAAGTCTAAATTCAACTTTTATGATTCAGACAGAGAGTAAAATTTTTATTTAAAAGAAAAACCAAACTAATATAATTATATTAGCAAATTACATTTTTATCTTTGTAGAAATGTCATAAAGGCATAATGAAGGAGGCTCAGGAGCATGCATGTGTCTTGATCACTTGTCTTATTACTCCTACTCACACATGATGTTTGGATCTCTCCTGTACAAATGTAGCTGCACTCCCTGTTTGGGTTCACAACTTTAATGAATCTACCCTGAAGGGCATTCGGTGGGGGGGAATTCACCACCAACATATAGTATTTTCATTTACTTGCACAACCCCTCACTCTGCTCTTTTTATTTCATAAATGCATCTATAGATGTGGCAGATGAGATGGAAGAAGTGAAAGAGGATGTGAGCAAATGTTTGCTGGTGAAAAGGGAGAAAGATTGTGATGCAGGCTCATTTGGAGGTAAGTGAGAAGGATAATGTGTTAAAGAGATATTTCTTTAAGAAAGTTTTTCCTGGTAAGGAATGCATGGTTTGTGTGTGGGATAAGTGTGGGCAGGAAGTGACAGTTTCGAGTTGGATTTTGAATGCAGTGCGTGAGTTTTATGGTGACCTATATGGTAAGTAAAGTTTGGAAGAGTGTCTGTTTCTTGTTAAATTGGAAGGTGTTGATGAAAATTAGTGCGAAAGGTATCTGTAGAGAAGTTGCTACAACTCTAAAAACTATGAAAAAATTTAAAACTCCAGGAAGCGATGGCTTGCCTGTTGAATTCTATTGGGTAGATTTATCAAGCAGCGGATGCTGTTTTCTACACCTGAGGTTTCTGGCTCGACAGAAATCTAAGTTAAGAAGCAGTGGACGTAAGACCGCTGCTCTTTAACTTGTCTGCCATCTTTTAGAATACGATCGGGATGATTGACACCCCCTGCTGGTGGCCGATTGTGTAAGTCAATGAGAGAGAGTGTGATTACTTTGCTGTATAAAGAGGGTGAAAGGGAGGACTTGAGAAATTGAAGACCAATTTTTTTGTTAAACGTAGACTATGGGGCATATTTATGATTGTGCGAGTGGACATGATCCGATATAGCGGATCATGTCCGCTGCACATCAATAAATGCCGACAGCATACGCTGTCGGCATTTATCATTCCACCAGCAGTTCTTGTGAACTGCTGGTGCAATGCCACCCCCTGCAGAATTGTGTCCATTCGGCCGCTAGCAAGGGATGTCAATCAACACGATCGTATTCAATAGGGTTGATTTATGTCCGCCACCTCAGAGCAGGTGGACTGGTTATGGAGCAGTGGTCTTTAGACCGCTGCTTCATAACTTCCTTTTCCGGCGAGCCAACACTGGGCATCAAGCTTCATATGGAGCTTGATAAATATGCCCTAATAAGTTGATTGCAAAAATTGTGGCAGTTAGACTGAAGAGTGTGATTGGAAAGATTGTTGGTGAAGAGCAAGTTTGTCCTGTGTCTGGTCAACAGATTGCTGAGAGTTTGGTTTTCTTGAGAGATGTGCTGTGATTTTGTAGAGAAAGGAAGCAATCTGTTGCAATTATTGATTTTGAAAAGGCATTTGATAGGGTGGCGTCTGAGTTTATGTTTGGGTATAAGAAAAGTTTGGTGTTCAGCGTAAGATGTTGGGGTGGATTAAGTGTTTTTATGGTGATATTGTGAGTTCCGTTTTGTAAAGTCTAGGGTGTGTCAGGGGTGTCCTTTGTCATCCATTTTTTATATATATGTGATTGAGCCTTTGTTGCAGCTCTTGAGAAATGATAAAGTGACTAGAGGTATGGAGGTGCCTGGCAGTGGTGGAAGAAGTGTGAAAGTCTGTTGTGTGTTCATCTCAGGCTGGACTTCGGAGGGCAAAAGTTCAAGTGTTTTTGCATAGCAAGTGGTTTTAGAGTGAATTGGGATAAATGTGCATTAGAATTGAGTGGATGGTCCGTGTAGGAAGAGGCAAATGAAGTGTTGGGTATAAAGTTTGGTGAGGATTTGAAAGGGTATGATAGTTGGAATAAAGTGTGTGAAAAAGTGAAGAAGAAGATTTAGTTTTGGTAGTTGAAAAGTCTGAGTATGGAAGGCAATGTGCTTGTGGCAAAGGCTGTGTTGATTCCAATTTTATTGTATGTGAACTGCATTTTTCCTTCCGATATGATAGTTTGAGGAAGATTGTTAGACTGATTTTTCTGTTTACGTGGAATTCACGAATGGAGAGGCTGAGTTGGGAGAAAATTGTGTGTGCAAAAGAGAAGGGTGAAAGAAATATGAATGAGATTGAAAGTATTTTGTTAATTATGTTAGTTTGTGCATGTGCATGATGGATAATGTTGCTGGGTATATGGTTAGATATGTGGCTAGTAGTGTCTTGGGTAGGTTTAATTTGATTGTGTGGGATAAAAGGAGTCTGGTGTGTTTGAATGCTCCTTCGTTTTATGGTTTGGTGGACAAGTGTATTCACAAATATGGTCTGAGAGGTGTGTCCAGAGAATTATGGTGTGAAAGTAGAAAAGTAATGGCTTTGTTGCATGAGAAAGTGCAGTTTATTGGGTTTTTGTCTGAGAAGCAGAGTGTGTGTGTCTGGAAGAGAGTGAATGATGAAGTTATAGTGAATAAACAGAAGGATGTGGTGTGGATGGAATTGCAGGTGACTGCCAACGCTTGAGTTTCAGCATAAAAGAAGTTTGGTTCAGAGTGCATGTTGTCTGAGGGCCCGTTGTGGTGCAATGAAGAGTGTGGTGCATGTGTTCTGGAGTAGTGAGTATATAAGAAAAGTATATAAAGTGTTTGGGAAAACAATTATGGGTTTTGACTGGGGTGCAGTTAGTGACATTTGATATGATGATGTAGGCAAGAGTGTTATGATTGTTGGCATGTTGTGTTAAGGAAAGCTTGTGGGATGATAAGAATACTTTAGTATTCAGAAATTATGTGATAGATGTGGTAGGGTGAGTGAGGTTGATCCATGGAAGGCTCTTTTTTATTTTTACCTTGACAGGAAAAGGCTAGGAACTGAAGACTCTGAGGGCATCTGGAAGGACTGCTATAAATAGTTTTGTTTTATTAGGGGCACTGTTAAAACTTTGTTTTTTGTTTTATTGTGTTATTAGCTTATTCTTTTTTTTCTATAGGGTCAGTATAGAGAGACTTATGGATAGCGAAAGGGTCAGAGTTCGGGTCAGATATAGTTTAGTCTTAGGGATTAGTGGATGTGGTGAAGATTAGTGCTAGTTTAGTTTTAGGTGCAGCGTGTAGGGATTTTTTAGAGGTAGAATTAGTCATTACTTTAATTTATGTTAATGAACTGAGCTGAAAGTAAACTGAGATTCCCATAGTGAAGCTACCAGAAACCTACCAGTTTCACATAATACAAATGCAGGTCACTAATACAATGGCCATTCAGGAGGCCTATCCCTTACATTGCAGGTGTTTGCATTACTACCGTTGTACAGTGTGACATAATAATAGCAATATGCATGTAAAATTAACCTTTCAATTTCCAAAAGAATACTCAAAATTTGTAACTTCTACGTTTAAGATGGCCATCATGGAATGCAGTTTATCTATGATGTTTACTTTACATGCATTACACTGTGAAATTATTAGACATGTGCGTTTTGTTTCGTTCCTAATTGAAATTCGGACAAATTTGTCAAATTCAGAGCTTCGGATCTATTCGAATTTCAGAATTATTGTATCACCGAAACTAACGAATAAATCCGAATTATTTTGGATTTATTCGTTACATTCATATGGCCATGGACTAATCACAATTACACTAGTATTGTACAGTATATTAGTTTTTATTACTCTGCTATGGGTTACACCTAATATACAGTACATAATACTAGTCTAATACACAGCACATCCCACCTAACACATACCGAACTTCCGAATTTACTGATCAAATCCGGACCAAATACATGCAAATTTATTTGAATCCGAATGAATCCGAATAAAATCCGAAACGAATGCATTCGAATGTATCTGAATTTTAATAGATCCGAAAACGAAATTAGAAAACATCAGAATCGATCCGAAATGAACTGAAAATAATTTTACTGCCGCACAAATTGTTCAATATACATTTTCTAACTTTGTTTATTGTAAAAAAAAATATGTTTTTTGGTCTAGATTAGAAACAAGATTAACAGTATACACTAATATCTTGCATAACATTTTGTAGACAATTTTTCTTTTTTCCAGTAGGAGGTTTTTATACATTTCTCACACTGTAAAATGTGTTTTGTAAACAGATATAATTTCTCTACCTCTGAAACTAATGAGCTGCTTTATTCTTGCAAAACTCTAAATTCTCACTGTACAGAATAGGATCATAAATGAAAGAAATAGTGCCTTTTTACAAAACACATTTTATACTATGACTAACATCTCCATGTAGGTTCAAGCTAAAGTGTAACAATAGTAACATTAAAGGGACACTAAACACAATTTTTTTCTTTAATGATTCAGATAGAGCATGTAATTTTAAGCAACTTTGTAATTTGCTCCTATTATCAACTCTTCTTTGTTCTTTTGCTATCTTTATTTAAAAAACAGTTATGTAAAGCTTATGAGCCGGCCCATTTCTGGTTCAGGACCTAGGTTACACTTGCTTACTGGTGGCTAAATGAGGGAATAATAAGGATACAATAATACAATACAATTGATAATATATTAAAATCCAACATATGATATGATTAATTTATAATACTAGCAGGGTCTATTATTGTGCTTTTAATATTGTTTATATGATTTTTAACAAATAAAAGTTTTACCAGTTACAAAGTACAACCATGATTTAGTAAATTCTTTTCGGTTCTTCACTAACAAGTTTTTTTTTTTCTTAACAAGTTTATGATGAAAATGACATGTCAGACTAACAGATTATACCAAATAGCCAAATAGAGGGCTAGATTATGGGGCATATGTATCAAGCTCTGATTGGAGCTTGATGCCCCGTGTTTCAGTTATGAAGCAGCGGTCACGAAGACCGCCGCTCGATAACCTGTTCGCCTGCTCTGAGCAGGCGGACACACATTGCCGGAAATCAACCCGATCGAGTACGATCGGGTTGATTGACACCCCCTGCTGGTGGCCCATTGGCCGCGAGTCAGCAGGGGGTGGCGTTGCACCAGCAGCTCTTGTGAGCTGCTAGTGCAATGCTGAATATGGCAAGCATATTGCTCGCCGTATTCAGCGAGGTCTGGCGGACCTGATCCACAGTGTCGGATCAGGTCCGCCAGACCTTGATAACTTGGGGCCTATAAGTGGAGCACAAATGTTTGTGAGCGAGCGATAAGGGGTCTATCGCAAGGGTTTGTACTCGTCAGACTTACCACTTGTATTACGAGTTGAAAGTCAAAGCAATCGCTTTAGCGCAACCATGATTTACGCTAGAAAGATTGCGGCAACTTCAAAACTCTGGTCAACTATTTAGTGAAACATAAAAGTTGCACAAAATACATCAAAAATACATTACAAAGTATAGTTACGCTTAACACTATCTAATAAAATTTCTTAAAAAAATTATTGCACACAAAAGTTATAAAGGCTCAAAGATAGGAGGTCTTAGATGTTAGAAAAAAAAGGCAGGCAAAGGATTTAACATAGAGATGCATATATATATATATATATACATACATGTCTTAATATGTATATGTATATATATATATATATATATATATATATATATATATATATATATATATATATATATATATATGTGTGTGTGTGTGTGTGTGTCTATATATGTGTACATATGTATTTATGTGTGTGTGTGTGTATATGTATTATTATTATTATTATCATTTATTTGTAGAACGCCAACAGATTCCGCAGAGGTAGATATGTAATTTACAGACATATGTACATATATAAATATAACTATAAGTGCATTGGAGCTAGGGATGGGCGGATGTGTAAATTTCCGAATTCGAATGTTAGAACGTATGTTATTACCGAAATTTGAATTATAAATCCGAATGTTGATAAGAACGAATATTCTTAAAAATTCTATAATAGAATGCTATTTACAGTTTTTGAATGTCACTTTCGAATTCGAATGTTTATAATTATATCGAATGTCCACATTCGAAATTTCGAATTTAACATTCTATTTAACAAATATTATTATTATTATTATTATTATCGGTTATTTGTAGAGCGCCAACAGAATCCGCAGCGCTATAAACAAAGGGGGAGTACAACAAAACAATTATAGGGTAGAGGGCCCTGCCAAGAGTTGCACTGTTGTAGTCAGCTCTTAAACAGCTGGACTTTTAGGCTTACATGCTAAGGGGGTTCAGGGGATTGCAGTGGAGGAGAGGAACTGGTATTAGGAAAGGTTAGCGTAGGTTGTATACGTCCCTGAACAGTAGAGTCTTTAGGGAGCACTTGAAGCTTTTAAAACTAGAAGAGATTCTTGTGGAGCGAGGCAGAGAGTTCCACAAGATGGGAGCCAGTCTGGAGAAGTCCTGTAAACGGGAGTGTGATGAGGTGACAAGAGAAGAGGAGAGTAGGAGGTCATGAGTAGAGCGAAGAGGATGGGAGGGAGAGTATCTGGAGACAAGGTCTGAGATGTAGGGGGGAGCAGTGCAGTTGAGGGCTTTGTATGTAAGAGTGAGAGTTTTGTGTTTGATCCTAGAGGCAAGAGGAAGCCAGTAAAGGGATTGGCAGAGAGGCGCAGCAGATGAAGAGCGACGTGTAAGGAAGATGAGTTTGGCAGAGGCATTCATTATGGATTGTAAAGGAGCTAGGCGGCAGGTGGGGAGACCAGAGAGGACGGAGTTGCAGTAATCAAGGCGGGAGAGAATGAGAGAGTGGATTAAAATCTTAGTTGTGTCTTGTGTAAGGAAGTGTCTAATTTTAGAGATGTTTTTAAGGTGGAAGTGGCAGGCTGTAGCCAAGGACTGAATGTGAGGAGTGAAGGAAAGATCTGAGTCAAATGTGACCCCGAGACATCGGGCATGCGGGGTAGGGGTAATGATGGAGTTGTCGACAGTTATAGAGATAATGGGGGTGGAGATTTTGGAAGAAGGGGGGAAAATGAGGAGCTCAGTTTTGGAGAGATTTAGCTTGAGGTAGTGAGAGGACATCCAGGAAGAGATGTGAGAAAGACAGTTAGTGACACGGGTTAGCAAGGAAGGAGATAGGTCTGGTGCAGAGAAGTAGATTTGGGTGTCATCGGCATACAAATAATATTGGAAACCATGGGACTTAATTAGGGAACCTAGTGATGACGTATAGATTGAGAAGAGAAGGGGACCGAGGACAGAGCCTTGCGGTACTCCGACAGAAAGTGGTGATGGGCGGAGGTTCAATAGTTCATGTGGTAGGGAGGGAATCTAGTAAATTGATTCATAATAGATACAAATATATCATTTCAAATGTTTCTATATAGAATATTGCATATTTCAAATATTACATTTAAAGAAAGCATTAGAAATACTATTACAAACAAATAAATTTGAATGTTTCTAATTCGAATATTGCATAATTTGAATATTACATTTAAAGAAAGCATTAGAAATACTATTATAAATATAAATTTGAATTTTTCGAAATGAATATTTTCGAATGTAATCGTAAAATTCAAAACCGAACATTCGAAAATCAAATGTTAGAATGTTATGTAAACATTCTAAATTCGATTCGAACGAACGAATGTGTTAAAATTTGTTTCATTTTTCGAATGTTGCGAAACATTCGCCCATCCCTAATTGGAGCCCTTTGCCATTAAAGTGAATGTAAAGTCACCTCTAGTGCTTAACGCAATATTGTTAATCAAATCAAATTAGGGGGACTTTAATTCATGGTTTTTCCCAATGTTATAAATGAAGCGTAAATTTTACCTTTTTATGTTTGATTTCGTTCCGTGCTTCCTCCGCCCGCCATATTGTCCCTCAATATGACAATGATTGACAGCTAGTTTTGCGAATCCGCTTTTCCCCCCGGGCGTTCAACCCCTTTTTAGATATGTCATGCGCTTTTTCTCGCATGTGTTAGAAAATGTTCTCTCCATTCTGAAGCAATGCGTGTTCACGGGACGCGCATGCTCTTTGACACACAATTGTCAATTGAGCAATAAACCAGAATGCCGGGTTTAAACGCATGCGCATACTAATGCCACGTTTAAACGCATGCGCATACTAGGTGTGACTGATTTTAACGCATGCGCAGAAGGAAATAGCTCCACGGGTGCGCGCATCACACATACGTATAGAGAGGATGTGACCGCTCTATACGTCACAATGCGAATAAGACGGAAGTGCCGGGTGGGAGGAGGAACATCGAAATCGCCAACAAGTTAGTAAAATATATAATTAATGCTAAAAAAATTTTTTTTTTTTAAAAACATAGCGATTTTAATCCCTAAGTGTAAAAGAAGCATTAGGAGGCAGCAGGGCTAACAAAATTGACATTCACTTTAAGTAGATAAAAACATATTAAAGCATATTTATGCAATATTCATATTTAATAAAGGTTTTATCTATGTATTTACTGTAAATATTTCACATTCCAATGTTCTGCACATAGCGGAATATGTTCTATGTTTTTCTAAATAGATATTCCTGTATATCTTTATATATCTATACCTATATATAATCATATAGTACCAAAATACAATCAGTTATATGTAGAAATATTTATTTATGAATAAATAGAACATATTCTTCTATGTGAAGAACAATGGAATGTGAATTATTCATATTTTCATGTCGGGTTAGTATAAATGAGAATATATATATATATCAGGTTTGCCCAAGAGTGGGTGGGGTTTTTTTTTTTTTTTTTCTCCATTCTATGTGGGGATACATGAACATGCACGTGACATTGTAAGTTCAGCTTTTGCACTTGTCAGGTTAGCAAGAGCGAAGATCAGTTTACTTTCAACTCATAATACGATCGCAACCTGACAAACGCAAAAATCTTACTTCTAGCACAAAAGAGTTCATTTGCGCACCACTCGTAATCTGGCCCAATGTGTTTACTGTTTCTTTAACTTGTTGGATAGAATCAATTAAAAACATTTTTTTTTTTAAATAAAATCACGGTCCTAATTTATAAAAGCAATTATTATTTGTTTATATCACAAACAGTGTAAATTTACACTTGCGCATTCCTTTTAACCTTCTCACCAAAAGGTTACATTTAAGCACATTTATTGTGCTGACATCAAGGGCCACAGTTGCTTACAGCAGAGTGCAATGTCAGCCTTAGCAGAGGTTGTAATGCTGTGCAGTGTCAGTTGGTCTTAACTTGCATTTGACATTACAGGTCAAATGAACTGGCGGCATTTCCACATACTGGACAGGTGTCTTCTCATCAGGAGCATTACATTATTGTCACTGTATGAGAGTAATTGGCAGACTCTGCAGAAAAAAAAATCATTTTGTTCTCTGAATCTACACTGCTGCCAAAGCAGAGCATCTGTAACTCTTAATGTTCTGCAAAGTGAACGTTCTTCAAGTTCTGAAATAGGTATTTTACTCCGGACATAAAAGGATTGATGGCAGCACATAAGTTGTATAAATGCAATTGTGTTACCATAGCGTGGGGTGAGTATGTCCTCTGCTGTCTGTCTGGCATGATCCGGCAGCAACAAAGAGAAAATATACTAAAAATGGCAGGGAAGCTAATTCAGCTGAATTCCTATGGTGCTGGGCACAAAACAGGAGACATTCAATGCCAACTGAATTAAATAATATCACAATCCAACTGAGTGATTCCTCACTGAGATACACATTGTGGTTTCAATAAAATTAACAGCAGCATAAGCACATCTCCTATTTTTTAAGACATCCATACTTTTGCTACTTATAGTGTATTGCAAGAAAGATAATCAATACAAATAAATTACAATTCAAGCCAAAGTACAGAAGACACCTAGTGACACATTCACCCACATAGCTATTCTTCAAAAATCCTTTCTGTGTGTTCTTCATTGTTAGTACAATACAATATTATTTTCAACACATATTCATTTTTGTAAAAGGCAAAGCACAGACAAATGCAATTTTTCTACAACCAGTAAAAAAAAATCAATTGAGTGACCTTATTTCACGGAATATAATTTTCAATACATTTATCATTAAAAAAGGGCATGAAAGAAAGTGGCTGTAATTGGTTGAAATTTGCCATGTAGAAACCTCTAATACAACCTAGGTATTTTTTTGGATTTTTTTTCTATAGCATTTCACTCCATTAGAAGCGCAGCTTTTCTGGGTTATCTAAAGGGAAGCAACTGGTCTACTGGGAATTATTGCACAGCAGTTTGAAATAACCAGCATTAAAAAGGGATGATTTATCCTTTTTTAACTCTGAGATCAGTACCAAAGATATATGCCCAGTCCCTATCTTGAAACTTTCATGGTTTCAGAATGATATGTAAGCTCTTGCGTACCTGACAATCGAAATAGTGCATTAGAGGGTATTTAACAATCAGTGGCTAAAGCAGACTTTCAGTTTTTACAACATACTTTGCATTTGTTTAATATGTTGGGACTGTACAGACGCAGAACACTATTGTCTTTTATGCCCCTTGATGTCCCTTTAAAACTGCTTAGGTGTATAAATCTGGAACATCTGGATTTCTTACATAGAGATTTGTAAGAAAAAATGAAACAAGCTTTACCTATTGTCACATGGGGTTTCTTTGTCCCAAACTGAAGAAAATATAAAAGCATACAATATAAAAGGAAAGTATGGAACTATTTGAATAACAAATAACGATGAGTGCCAAAAGTGTTTGAAAAAAAATATTTTCCTTTACTTAAAGGGACTGTAAAGTCATAGGCCTAGATTTGGAGTTTGGCGGTAGCCGTGAAAACCAGCGCTAGAGGCTCCTAACGCTGGTTTTAGGCTACCGCCGGTATTTGGAGTCAGTCAGGAAAGGGTCTAACGCTCACTTTTCAGCCGCGACTTTTCCATACTGCAGATCCCCTTATGTCAATTGCGTATCCTATCTTTTCAATGGGATCTTCCTAACTCCGGTATTTAGAGTAGTGTCTGAAGTGAGCGTTAGAAATCTAACGACAAAACTCCAGCCGCAGAAAAAAGTCAGTAGTTAAGAGCTTTCTGGGCTAACGCCGGTTCATAAAGCTCTTAACTACTGTGCTCTAAAGTACACTAACACCCATAAACTACCTATGTACCCCTAAACCGAGGTCCCCCCACATCGCCGCCACTCGATTAAATTTTTTTAACCCCTAATCTGCCAACCGCCACCTACGTTATACTTATGTACCCCTAATCTGCTGCCCCTAACACCGCCGACCCCTATATTATATTTATTAACCCCAAATCGGCCCCCCACAATGTCGCCTCCACCTGCCTACACTTATTAACCCCTAATCTGCTGAGCGGACCGCACCGCTATTATAATAAAGTTATTAACCCCTAATCCGCCTCACTAACCCTATAATAAATAGTATTAACCCCTAATCTGCCCTCCCTAACATCGCCGACACCTAACTTCAAACATTAACCCCTAATCTGCCGACTGGAGCTCACCGCTATTCTAATAAATGTATTAACCCCTAAAGCTAAGTCTAACCCTAACACTAACACCCCCCTAAATTAAATATAATTTAAATCTAACGAAATAAATTAACTCTTATTAAATAAATTATTCCTATTTAAAGCTAAATACTTACCTGTAAAATAAATCCTAATATAGCTACAATATAAATTATATTTATATTATAGCTATTTTAGGATTTATATTTATTTTACAGGTAACTTTGTATTTATTTTAACCAGGTACAATAGCTAAAATAGTTAAAATAATTACAAAATTACCTGTAAAATAAATCCTAACCTAAGTTACAATAAAACCTAACACTACACTATCAATAAATTAATTAAATAAAATACCTACAATTACCTACAATTAAACCTAACACTACACTATCAATACATTAATTAAATACAATATCTACAAATAAATACAATGAAATAAACTAACTAAAGTACAAAAAATAAAAAAGAACTAAGTTACAAAAAATAAAAAAATATTTACAAACATCAGAAAAATATTACAACAATTTTAAACTAATTACACCTACTCTAAGCCCCCCAATAAAATAACAAAGACCCCCAAAATAAAAAAATGCCCTACCCTATTCTAAATTACTAAAGTTCAAAGCTCTTTTACCTTACCAGCCCTGAACAGGGCCCTTTGCGGGGCATGCCCCAAAGAATTCAGCTTTTTTGCCTGTAAAAAAAACACATACAATACCCCCCCCCACATTACAACCCACCACCCACATACCCCTAATCTAACCCAAACCCCCCTTAAATAAACACTAAGCCCCTGAAGATCTTCCTACCTTATCTTCACCATACCAGGTTCACCGATCGATCCAGAAGAGCTCCTCCGATGTCCTGATCCAAGCCCAAGCGGGGGGCTGAAGAGGTCCATGATCCGGCTGAAGTCATCATCCAAGCGGGAGCTGAAGAGGTCCATGATCCGGCTGAAGTCTTCATCCAAGCGGGAGCTGAAGAGGTCCATGATCCGGCTGAAGTCTTCTATCAACGGCATCTTCAATCTTCTTTCTTCGGGAGCCATCATCTTCCAGCCGACGCGGAACATCCTCTTCTCCCGACGCCTACTCGCCGAATGACGGTTCCTTTAAATGACGTCATCCAAGATGGCGTCCCTCGAATTCTGATTGGCTGATAGGATTCTATCAGCCAATCGGAATTAAGGTAGGAATATTCTGATTGGCTGATGGAATCAGCCAATCAGAATCAAGTTCAATCCGATTGGCTGATCCAATCAGCCAATCAGATTGAGCTCGCATTCTATTGGCTGTTCCGATCAGCCAATCAGAATATTCCTACCTTAATTCCGATTGGCCGATACAGCGAATCGTCCGCTCGCCCTTTAATAAATATACCCCTTACAGTTTATTTTTAAAACCCTGTGACTGAAGGGGTGCACAGTTTATTTTTAAACTCCTGTGACTGAAGGAGTGCACACTCACAGTTTATTTTTAAACTCCTGTGACTGAAGGGGTGCACATTCACAGTTTATTTTTAAACTCCTGTGACTGAAGGAGTGCACACTCACACTTTATTTTTAAACTCCTGTGACTGAAGGAGTGCACACTCACAGTTTATTTTTAAACTCCTGTGACTGAAGGAGTGCACATTCACAGTTTAATTTTAAACTCCTGTGATTGAAGGAGTGCAGACTCACAGTTTATTTTTGAACTCCTGTGACTGAAGGGGTGCACACTCACAGTTTATTTTTAAACTCCTGTGACTGAAGGAGTGCACACTCACAGTTTATGTTTAAACTCCTGTGACTGAAGGGGTGCACACTCACAATTTATTTTAAAACTGTGATTGAAGGAGTGCACACTCACAGTTTTTTTTTTTAAACTCCTGTAACTGAAGGAGTGCACACTCACAGTTTATTTTTAAACTCCTGTGATTGAAGGAGTGCACACTCACAGTTTATTTTTAAACTCCTGTGACTGAAGGAGTGCACATTCACAGTTTAATTTTAAACTCCTGTGATTTATGTTTAAACTCCTGTGACTGAAGGAGTGCACACTCACAGTTTATTTTTAAACTCCTGTAACTGAAGGAGTGCACACCCACAGTTTATTTTTAAACTCCTGTAACTGAAGGAGTGCACACTCACAGTTTTTTTTTTAAACTCCTGCAACTGAAGGAGTGCACACCCACAGTTTATTTTTAAACTCCTGTGACTGAAGGAGTGCACACTAACAGTTTATGTTTAAACTCCTGTGACTGAAGGGGTGCACACTCACTATTTATTTTAAAACTGTGATTGAAGGAGTGCACACTCACAGTTTATTTTTAAACTCCTGTGACTGAAGGAGTGCACACTCACAGTTTATTTTTAAACTCCTGTGATTGAAGGAGTGCACACTCACAGTTTATTTTTAAACTCCTGTGATTGAAGGAGTGCACACTCACAGTTTATTTTTAAACTCCTGTAACTGAAGGAGTGCACACTCACAGTTTATTTTTAAACTCCTGTGACTGAAGGAGTGCACACTCACAGTTTATGTTTAAAATCATGTGATTGAAGGAGTGCACACTCACAGTTTATTTTTAAACTCCTGTAACTGAAGGAGTGCACACCCACAGTTTATTTTTAAACTCCTGTGACTGAAGGAGTGCACACTCACAGTTTATTTTTAAACTCCTGTGACTGAAGGGGTGCACACTCACAGTTTATTTTTAAACTCCTGTGACTGAAGGAGTGCACACTCACAGTTTATTTTTAAACTCCTGTGACTGAAGGAGTGCACACTCACAGTTTATTTTTAAACTCCTGTGAATGAAGGGGTGCACACTCACAGTTTATGTTTAAACTCCTGTAACTGAAGGAGTGCACATCCACAGTTTATTTTTAAACTCCTGTGACTGAAGGAGTGCACACTCACAGTTTATTTTTAAACTCCTGTGACTGAAGGAGTGCATACTCACAGTTTATCTTTAAACTCCTGTGACTGAAGGAGTGCACACTAACAGTTTATGTTTAAACTCCTGTGACTGAAGGGGTGCACACTCACTGTTTATTTTAAAACTGTGATTGAAGGAGTGCACACTCACAGCTTATTTTTAAACTCCTGTGACTGAAGGAGTGCACACTCACAGTTTATTTTTATACTCCTGTGATTGAAGGAGTGCACACTCACAGTTTATTTTTAAACTCCTGTAACTGAAGGAGTGCACACTCACAGTTTATTTTTAAACTCCTGTGACTGAAGGAGTGCACACTCACAGTTTATTTTTAAACTCCTGTGACTGAAGGTGTGCACATTCACAGTTTAATTTTAAAACTCCTGTGACTGAAGGGGTGTACACTCACAGTTTATTTTTGAACTCCTGTGACTGAAGGAGTGCACACTCACAGTTTATTTTTAAACTCCTGTGACTGAAGGGGTGCACACTCACAGTTTATTTTAAAACTGTGATTGAAGGAGTGCACACTCACAGTTTATTTTTAAACTCCTGTAATTGAAGGAGTGCACACTCACAGTTTATTTTTAAACTCCTGTGACTGAAGGAGTGTACACTCATAGTTCATTTTTAAACTCCTGTGACTGAAGGAGTGCACACTCACAGTTTATGTTTAAACTCCTGTGACTGAAGGGGTGCACACTCACTATTTATTTTAAAACTGTGATTGAAGGAGTGCACACTCACAGTTTATCTTTAAACTCCTGTGAATGACGGAGTGCACACTCACAGTTTATTTTTAAACTCCTGTGATTGAAGGAGTGCACACTCACAGTTTATTTTTAAACTCCTGTAACTGAAGGAGTGCACACTCACACTTTATTTTTAAACTCCTGTGACTGAAGGAGTGCACACTCACAGTTTATTTTTAAACTCCTGTGACTGAAGGAGTGCACACTCACAGTTTATTTTTAAACTCCTGTGACTGAAGGAGTGCACACTCACAGTTGATTTTAAAACCCCTGTGACTGAAGGAGTGCACACTCACAGTTTATTTTTAAACTCCTGTGACTGAAGGAGTGCACACTCACAGTTTATTTTTAAATCCCTTTGACTGAATTGGTACACACTCACAGTTTAGTGATGTTGTCATTTGCTTGAGTTTAGTCTTCATGATACAGAGAGGCCCCTTTATCAAGTTCCGTATGGAGCTTGAAGGGCCGTGTTTCTGATGAGTCTTCAGACTCGCCAGAAACAGCAGTTATGAAGTAGCGGTCTAGAGACCACTGCTCCATAACCCTGTCCGCCTGCTCTGATGAGGTGGACAGGAATCGCTGCAGTTCAACCCGATCGAATACGATCAGGTTTATTGACACCTCCCTGCTGGCGGCCGATTGGCTGTGAGTCAGCAGGGGGTGGCGTTGCACCAGCAGCTGCTGGTGCAATGCTGAATACGGAGAGCATTTTGCTCTTCGCATTCAGCGAGGTCTTGTGGACCTGATCCGCACTGTCGGATCAGGTCCGCAAGACCTTTCATAATTTGGCCTCAGAGGGTGAACTTGAAATGTTTGTATTTTGTTACGCAGTTTTAAATATACAAAAAATACCCTCAGCCCACTGCTGGCCCCAAGCAAAAAGCACCAATGTTCCCATCAGCAGCGCTAGAATTTTTTTTGTTGAAATCACTTTTATTAGCATATATCAAATAATATAACATTTCAAATAAAAAATGCAAATGTAGATAACAATACAATTATTTCAATATCTCATACAATAATGTTCACTATTTTCAAACCATCTATCCAGAAATAATGAGGAGTATAACAGGTATTCCTGAACCTTGTGAATCTTTTCCACTTTTATCATATAATAGTCCATTAATCATTTTGTAAGTTATGGCGAGTTCTATGCCTTGCTTCTGTATACATGATCCAGGGCTCCCAAAGAGCCATAAATTGATCCCTAGTGGATAGTAAGTCTGCTGCTGAGCTAGACATTTTATAGAAATATTGCATTTTTTGTTCTATTAAGTAGAAACCTGGTGGTTCCGTTTTCCAAAACCTAGCTATAACTGACCTGCCCGCTGTACACATTAATGCAATTAGTTTATTTTGTTTCAGCATAAACCTCTCCACTAGGAAATGCAACAGACTGTGTTCAGGGAGAAATTCTACTTCTCTGTCAAAAACCTTACTTAGTAGGGCGGCTGTATTCTGCCATAGTGGCTGAATTTTGTAGCAATTCCACCTCATATGGATATAGTTACCTTCCTCTTCACATCCTCTAAAGCAACCATTAGTGCCTCCTCCCCCCATCCTGCACAACTTGATAGGGTAGAGATACCATCTGAATGATGATTTTATAAAAATTTCTTGTAGTACAGAGTTAAGGGAGAAGGAAGTACCCTGTTTCAGTGTTGTATTCCACTGCTGGATGGACCATTCTTTACTTAAATCAGTCTCCCACCTTTTCATGAGAGATGTTTTAGCCTCAGGATCAGTAATATTAAAAGTGGGATATAATCTGGCAATTGACCCTTTCCTTCTCGTTTTTGCCAAACATAGAATTTCAAATAGGGTAGGGTTACATGGTGGAGAATTGCCTATAACCTCCATCACTTTAGATCTTAATTGCAAATAGTGGAAACAAGTATACCTGTCCATTGGGTCTAGTTCATTATATTGCTGAATTGTCATGATCTTTCCATTAATAAAGGAGTCCGCTATTCTGTATAAGCGTCTATTTTCCCATTTGCTTTGCACCGTTTTGGCAATAGATGTATTGAGGTCTACTAGTGGTGCTACTATTGATCTAGCGCTTAGTAAAGGGTATTTTAATGTTGTCTTGTCCCACATAAATAACGTATGTGAAATAGCAATACAGGCCCTTCCAAGATGAGGTCTATTTATTTTAGGGCCCCATAATAATTTTGCTATATCTTTAATTCCCATGATGTCTGCTTTTAGGTGTATCCACTGTATATCACTGGTTAAATGGTGCCATAGATAAGTCTGCGCCATTTTTGCAGCATTATAATATGAGGTAAGATGTGGTATGACTAATCCCCCTCCAGTCCTATGTTTGATCATTATCTGCTTATTAATCCTAGCTCTTTTATTATTCCAAATAAAGGCAAGGATATCTTTCTGTAACTTATTAAGTTCAACAAGTGGTACCAAAATAGGCAAATATCGAAATAGATAGAGCAACTTGGGCAGGATTGTCATTTTGGACGCCACTATTCACCCCAAAAGGGATAGTTTACATTTTGACCATTTGGACACGAGGTTTCTTATGCTCGAAAAGAGGGTCTTATAATTGGTAAAGGGAATGGACTTCACTGGTGAGATTGATCCCTAAATATTTAATTGTCTTTTTGGCCCACTTAAAAGAAAAATCAAGTTCCAAAATTTTCTTAGTGTGTGCTGGTATATTAATACTCAATGCCTCACATTTGTCATTGTTAATTTTATAACCCGATATAGTACTAAAATTTTGTAGAATAGAATATGGGGGGGGGCAATGACAATAAGGGCTTTGTCAGGGTTAGAATGACATCGTCTGCAAACAATGTCATCTTGTAGGGATTCTCCACTATCGAGATTCCTGTCATGTCTGGGCATTCCCTGATTTTAACAGCTAGAGGCTCAATACAAATGGCAAATAACAGGGGGATAAAGGGCATCCCTGACTTGTTCCATTTCTGATTTCTACATTCCTGGATTGATTAACCGCTAATCTAATGTATGCTGCTGGCATAGAATATAGGGCTGTTATAGCATTAAGGAACTCTCCCTTCACTCCCACTTTCTCTAGTATGGCATGCATATATCCCCAATCCACTCTATTGAATGCCTTCTCCACATCCAATGATAGAAGCAGAGAAGGAACTCCCTCCAGTGATGTGAAATTTATTAGATCAATGACTTTTAGGACATTATCTGGCACTACTCTTGCTCTAATGAAACCTACTTGGTCCGAATATATTAGCGAAGTTAGGGGCTCATTTAATCTATTAGCTAATATTTTTGTAAATAATTTGATATCTTGGTTTTTTTCAAGATATGGGCCTGTAGTTCTTGCAGTGTTGTTTGTTCTTTTCTGGCTTAGGGATTACTGAGATTCTCCCCAGCAGCATCTCATTAGGGATTGTACTGCCTTTCATAATGGAGTTGAAGATTGTCACTAATTGTGGGGCTATAATATTTTTAAATGTTTTGTAGAAAGCACCTGTATATCCATCTGGTCCTGGTGCCTTGTTGGGTTTTAACTCTTTGATTGCTAATAATACTTCAATTGGTGCATTCAGAGCTTGGGTGTCTGCAGTCATTAAGGAGTGAAGCTTACTATTCTCTAGAAACTTCTTTAAGGCATGTTTTCGATCTGTTTTCCCAGAGTGACTGGGCAAATTATACAGTTCCAAATGAAAATCCGCAAACTGATTTGCTATTTCTAAAGGATTATTGGTTGTTCTCCCATTTTTAGCTTGAAGTTGGGGTACCACTGTAGACCTCATAATTTCTTTTAATTTATTTGCCAACATTCTATCTGGCTTGTTTGAATGTACAAAATAACGGGTGTCCAGTTAATTGCTCTGGTAGCATCTTCTGTCAGTAAGTTATCTAACTCTTTGCTATTTTGCTTTAATAATTGGGCTGTCTTCCTACGCGGGTGGTCAATTTCGCTACGTCTTAAATCTTCAATCTCTCTTTTTAGTGTCTCTAGTCTATGTCTGTGAACTTTATTGAGTTTGGACGACTCATCTATAAGATTTCCTCTGATTGAAGCCTTTAAGGCTCCCCATGTGAATAGAGGGTTAGTAGTAATACCTGTGTTGGTTTCTAGAAACTGGGTTATATTTTTATGAAAGTTTTGGACAATCAACTGATTCCCAAGTAGCCTGGGGTTCAGGACCCAATTTCATGTACTATTATAGTTAGTGAAACCGTTTAAGGTCGCTTTCACTAATGCGTGATCAGACCAAGTACAAGTATTAATGTTTGCTGTAGTTAATAATGGACTTCGGATTTGGCTTATGAGGATGTAATCAATTCTAGAATAGGATTTATGTACTGGTGAATAAAATGTATAATCACGTGTGTGTTTGTTGGTCATTCTCCACGCATCAATCAGATTGTGGTCAAGAAGGAAGTCACCTAGGATGTTTTGATTGTGAACTGGTGTCTGCGAGGCTTGTGCTGCATTTCTAGCCCTATCAACTTGATTGTTAAGAGTCAGGTTTAAATCACCTCCTATGATCATTTTATATTTTTTTCCATAATGTTAGTTGCTTACTTACTTTAGACATGAAAGAGGATTGGTTCTCATTCGGAGCGTACACATTGCCCAGGATTACTGGAGTATTGTGATTAAGTCCTCTAATTATTAAGCACCTACCCTCAGCATCAGTAATTACTTCCTCTTCCTTAAAGTTAAGAGATGCATGAAAAAGAATGAAGACACCCCTGTTTTTTTAGGGCTAATGGCATGAAATTGTTGTGGATATGATTTGTCCCAATATTTGTGGTTACTGGCCCTGGTAAAGTGTGTTTCCTGTAACATTATGATTTGTGCGTTTAGTGATTTGTATTCTGATAGTGCCTTTTTCCTCTTAATGTTAGAGTGGAGACCCCCGTACATTGTGGGAAATTATTTTAATTGGTGACATAATGTATTCGTAAGGTTTGTTTTGCTAATAAATTTCTGATAAACCTAGATAGTGTCATACCTCCTGCGGGAATCAAAGGCTCAGATCGACTCTCGCTAAGGCCTGCAATGGAAAGTAAATAGTGTTGTAGTATAGCACCCAGGGCACAGTGTCACCCCAGTGCAACTCATATCTGGTGTAACAGTAGTGTAGATTTAAAAAAAAAAACACTTTTTTGACTGTGATAAATAATAGCAGTCAGTTTCCTTCACACGTGTGCGTTTCAGTGCCTGCCTGCCAGGGCACAGTGTCACCCCAGTGCAACTCATATCTGGTGTAACAGTAGTGTAGATTTAAAAAAACCAACACTTTTTTGACTGTGTTAAATAATAGCAGTCAGTTTCCTTCACACGTGTGCGTTTCAGTGCCTGCCTGCCAGGGCACAGTGTCACCCCAGTGCAACTCATATCTGGTGTAACAGTAGTGTAGATTTAAAAAAAAACAACACTTTTTTGACCGTGTTAAATAATAGCAGTCAGTTTGCTTCACACATGTGCATTTCAGTGCCTGCCTGCCAGGGCACAGTGTCACCCCAGTGCAACTCATATCTGGTGTAACAGTAGTGTACATTTAAAAAAAACAACACTTTTTTGACTGGGTTAAATAATAGCAGTCAGTTTCCTTCACACGTGTGCGTTTCAATGCCTGCCTGCCAGGGCACAGTGTCACCCCAGTGAAACTCATATCTGGTGTAACAGTAGTGTAGATTTTAAAAAAAACAACACTTTTTTGACTGTGTTCAAAAATAGCAGTCAGTTTCCTTCACACGTGTGCGTTTCAGTGCCTGCCTGCCAGGGCACAGTGTCACCCCAGTGCAACTCATATCTGGTGTAACAGTAGTGTAGATTTAAAAAAAAAAAAACACTTTTTTGACTGTGTTAAATAATAGCAGTCAGTTTCCTTCACACGTGTGCGTTTCAGTGCCTGCCTGCCAGGGCACAGTGTCACCCCAGTGAAACTCATATCTGGTGTAACAGTAGTGTACATTTAAAAAAAAACAACACTTTTTTGACTGGGTTAAATAATAGCAGTCAGTTTCCTTCACACGTGTGCGTTTCAGTGCCTGCCTGCCAGGGCACAGTGTCACCCCAGTGAAACTCATATCTGGTGTAACAGTAGTGTACATTTAAAAAAAACAACACTTTTTTGACTGGGTTAAATAATAGCAGTCAGTTTCCTTCACACGTGTGCGTTTCAGTGCCTGCCTGCCAGGGCACAGTGTCACCCCAGTGCAACTCATATCTGGTGTAACAGTAGTGTACATTTTAAAAAAAACAACACTTTTTTGACTGTGTTAAAAAATAGAAGTCAGTTTCCTTCACACGTGTGCGTTTCAGTGCCTGCCCGCCAGGGCACAGTGTCACCCCAGTGCAACTCATATCTGGTGTAACAGTAGTGTAGATTTAAAAAAAAAAAAACACTTTTTTGACTGTGTTAAATAATAGCAGTCAGTTTCCTTCACACGTGTGTGTTTCAGTGCCTGCCTGCCAGGGCACAGTGTCACCCCAGTGCAACTCATATCTGGTGTGACAGTAGTGTACATTAAAAAAAAACAACACTTTTTTGACTGTGAAATAATAGCAGTCAGTTTCCTTCACACGTGTGCGTTTCAGTGCCTGCCTGCCAGGGCACAGTGTCACCCCAGTGCAACTCATATCTGGTGTAACAGTAGTGTAGATTTAAAAAAAAAAAAACACTTTTTTGACTGTGTTAAATAATAGCAGTCAGTTTCCTTCACACGTGTGTGTTTCAGTGCCTGCCTGCCAGGGCACAGTGTCACCCCAGTGCAACTCATATCTGGTGTGACAGTAGTGTACATTAAAAAAAAACAACACTTTTTTGACTGTGAAATAATAGCAGTCAGTTTCCTTCACACGTGTGCGATTCAGTGCCTGCCAGGGCACAGTGTCACCCCAGTGCAACTCATATCTGGTGTAACAGTAGTGTACATTTAAAAAAAGCAACTCTTTTTTGACTGGGTTAAATAATAGCAGTCAGTTTCCTTCACACGTGTGGGTTTCAGTGCCTGCCTGCCAGGGCACAATTTCACCCCAGTGCAACTCATATGTGGTGTAACAGTAGTGTACATTTAAAAAAAAAATACAATTTTGACTGTAATAGATTCAATAGCAGTTAGTTGTCTGCAAGCGTGTGTGTCAGGCCTACAGCGTCTACTCTGCCAACTTCTGCCAGTGCACAGTGCCACTCATATCTGTTGTCACAGTAGCTTGCACGCATAGTACCACTAATCGAAAAAAAAATGACAGGCAGAGGCAGGCCACCCCGCAGGGGCTGTCGTGGTCGTGGTGCTGTGATTCCCTTTGGCCCTAGAATAATGCCCAGTGTTCAGAGGCCACGTACCCCCGAACTCGAACAGTTCTGAGGACATATTTAACTGGCTAACACAGGACACCCAATCTTCTACAGCTTCCGCTCGGAAACTTGACGCACCATCATCCTCCAGCTTAGCTTCGGGCACCTTTCAAGTTACCACTCGCCCGCCTGCCGCCACCACCAACACTAGCACCACAGTCGCTTCACTTGATCTGTCAGATGAGTTATTTACACATCAGTTGGAAGAAATGAGTGATAGTGATGCGCAACCATTATTGCCAGAGGATGTAGATAACAGGGATATGTCTCAGTCAGGCAGCATTACACACATGGACGTAGGGTGTGATGATGATGATGTTGTACCCGCTGCTGCTTCCTTTGTTGAGTTGTCAGATACAAGTGAAGCAGTTGATGATGACGATGCGTCCGTGGATGTCACGTGGGTGCCCGCTAGAAATCAATTAAACTGATATGAATAGTACTACTTAACACACCACTCCTATCTGGTGGCACATTAGATTGCACGCGCAGTGCCCCAAATTTGAAGTAGGAGGACCGACCAAGCATCTTTTTCCATCTCCCGGTTCTTAAAATCGATGCCATATACACGTTCCCTAATAGGGGACGTAACAGGGATTAAACTGATATGAATAGTACTACTTAACACACCACTCCTATCTGGTGGCACATTAGATTGCACGCGCAGTGCCCCAAATTTGAAGTAGGAGGACCGACCAAGCATCTTTTTCCATCTCCCGGTTTTCTAAGATCGATGCCATATACACGTCCCCTGATAGGGGACGTAACAGGGATTAAACTGATAGGAATAGTACTACTTAACACACCTTATAATAACGCAGAGAGAGGCAATGCAGAGAGAGGAGTCTGAAGAAGAGGAGTCAGAAGAGGAAGGTGGCTTTGAGGAGGTGGAGACCAAACACAGCAGGCGTCCCAGGGGGCTTGTTGTCACCTTTCGAGGACCCGTGGTGTTGTACGTGGCTGGGTGGAGGAAGAGACCTTCAATGACATCAGTGAGGACAAGGAACGGGACATGGCTAGCTTGGTATCCAACCTTGTGCAAATGGGGAGTTTGCGGTTGTGCAAATGGACTGTTTGCGGTTGTTTGCAGTGCGTTAAACAGGGAGTTTGGTCTGTCACTGTGAAGCGGGCGTAACCCTTACACTACCTGATCGATACAACATCATACCTGATCTTTTAAAGCACGTTATTCCAAACAATTTATGAATGTTAGGTGATTTATGCCCTTTATGGATTAAAACCAGACTCTGCATCAACTATGTAATTTTCCATGGGAGTTTTGCCATGGACCCCCCTTGGGCATGCCACAGTCCAGGTGTTAGTCCCCTTGAAACAACTTTTCCATCACTATTGTGGCCAGAAAGAGTCCCTTTGGGTTTTAAAATTCATCTGCCTATTGAAGTCTATGGCGGTTCGCCCGTTTGCAAACTTTTGCGGAAATTCGCATTCGCCGTTCGCGAACCCAAATTTTTATGTTCGCGACATCACTAATGGGGGGTAGATAAATAATGGAATACAAAAATAATATAGTTTCCTTTGTGAGGATTGTTTATATTATTTGCAAAGTATTTTAAGACAGATTACGAGTGGAATGCAAACATTTGCGTGCAATCGATTTTGTTTTTTTGTGTTAGTTTGCACGCAAGTTCAATTGCACTTGTATTAAAAGTTGAAATTAAGCCCAATTGCTTGATTGCAATTGAAGTTAACGCTTGTCGGGTTAGTGTGACCACAGAATTTTGGTTAACTATTTCACTAAAAAAAAAAAAAAAAATGTCACAAAACACATAAAAAAATACATTGCAAAGTTCTGTTACACTCAAAATAATACAATCTAATAAAAATGATTGGAAAAAAAATATTGCATAAAAAAGTTATAAGCCCTCAAAGATATGAGATCTCAGGTGTTAGGAAAAAAAAAGGCATGCAAAGGGCTTAGACATAGAGATACATAAATATACATGTCTAAAGATCGATATGTATGTATATATTTTTATATATTTTTCAACCAAGGTGCAAAGTCAGATTATCAATTTAAAAGTCAAGCAGGGACTGCACTCACTGGATTTAGATAAATCAATTCTTATTTATTAAGTGGTAACATTTTGGGGTTCGAAGACGCAGTCTGGTCTGAGGAAGGGGTCTGCGAACCCCGAAATGTTACCACTTAATAAATAAGAATTGATTTATTTAAATCATGTGAGTGCAGTCCCTGCTTAATTTATATATATATATATATATATATATATATATATATATATATATATATATACATATATATATATATATATATATATATATATATATATATATATATATATATATATATACACAAACCAGAGATGCACTCACAGGTCTTTTTCACACCAAAATTAATGGAACGTTTCGGGGTTCACAACCGCTTCATCGGCATACAACAGTGCAAATAAATTAACTCTTTTATAGTGTGTAATACAAATAAACAAGTACACCAACCTAGTGCTCTCCAAAAAGTGCACCAATTGTTACGAGTTTGGAACGCAAATTGCATTCCACAGTGAAAGCCAAAACCGGAGGTTCAACTGCATCACTTCCGGTTTTCGCCAAAGGTAAAACAGTGCGAATAGTATTAACATAAGCATGTTAACTATAAAGGAAAACATGATAACTTAAAATGACACCCTTCAATTAAATTGCAACATGTGAAAAATGGTCTGTGAGACCTAAGAAGTGTATCGATATCAACATATTGTGTGTGTACAATTCTCACCATGGAAACAGTTACCACGGTGACGTGATAAACATTGAGTAGGTGTGTAAATACGAATGAAGTCAAATGCTTGTGCTGTTATTTTAAAGTGAATCACACAAGTTACTGACTTATATACAAAAATATGTGGATAGGATAAATAAAACAATGGTTTGATTTCAAACATACTAATAATAGTTATGACTTTTCATAACTAATTGCAAAACTCAGATTGGGCTGTATCAAAGTGCTGAAAAATGGCAACAATGTTGCGCATAAAGAAGGAACAGAGAAGTGGATGTGATATAATAATGACTGTAGTTGAAATATCTAAATACATCAGCTTGTGAATGTAAATAGGGGAAACAATAGTGGCTCTTATGTTTCTGTAAGTAGACCATGCTATAATGTATAAATAATATTGGAGATGCAAATCCAAGTTGCACCTTTAACGAGCTATATAAGCATGTATGAATGGGACATAAACATACATGAGGGCAAAAAAAATGGTGTGTCGATGATTGGCCATGCGCTCACGTAGTGAGCCCGACGTCTTGCCTACATAAAAGCTCGAGCATGGACAGAATAATAGATACACTACGTGAGTAGTGGTGCATGTAATGGAGTGTCTGATGGAAAATGTCCAGTTTGTATGTGGATGATGGAATACTTTAGTGCCAATTAGGCCGTTGTAGGTCGTGCAGCCTAAGCAACGATAGGATCCCTTGATGTTTCTTCTAACACCAGGTGTGAAACTCTGTTTAGGGTCTGTCTTCATCAAGAGATCCTTGAGATTGGTACCCCTTTTGAAACCCACCATGGGTCGCAAGTTACACATGAATGGCAGTTTTGGGTCAGAGGACATAATAGGCCAATGTTGGCGCAGAATTTGACCTGTGTTCTTGGTTGCTGGAGTAAAGATAGTGGACATGATTAGCTTGTCCGCTGTGTCCCTCTTAGGTTTAGATAGAATTAATTCAGTTTGTGTAAGTGTAGACACTGATTCCATAGTTTCTTGGATCACAGATGTCTTGTAACCCCTATCACGGAATCTCTCACCCACTCCTACCAATTGGGAGACCCCGGTCACAGTGTCAGAATTGTGGCGCATGGTTCTAATGAACTATGATTTTACAATGCCTTTCAATAAGGCTGGGGTATGGCAACTATCTGCCCTGAGTATAGAATTACGATCGGTAGGTTTGTGATATAGTGTAGTGCCAAGACAACCTGAATTCTTGAAAACTGTCAGATCAAGAAAATTAATGGACTGCTCATCAACTGTCATTTTAAACCTGACATTACTCTTAGTATTATTGTAAGCATCAAACCATCTATGGAGTTCCTCCAGACCCCCTCGCCACACCAAGAAGATGTCATCTATGTATCTGTAGTAACAGACAATGGATGCATTATGGTTATTCCACAGATACATATTTTCAAACTGTGACATGTAGATGTTGGCATACGAGGGGGCCATGGAGGAACCCATAGCCATGTCAGCTATTTGTAAATAAAACTTACTTTCGAAACAAAAGTAGTTTTTGAATAGACAGTATTCAATCAGGGAGTTGCCGTCTGACCCTACAGGAACATACAAATTACAATTAGATGGTCTCATCACATTGGGGTTTGAACAGGGATTCCTGTCCGAACACATTCATGACTTTTGCACAACTACATATCCAAGGACACCCATTTTGTATTCGATCCCCAAAATCCACAAGAGGCTGGACCCTCCACCAGGCCGCCCCATTGTGTCGGCAGGGCACTTGTTAACCCAGCCAATAGCAGAATTTGTGGATGTGTTACTACAACCAGTGGTAAGGGAGATATGCTCATACATCATGGATACAAATGATTTCATCAGAAAAATACGGACTGTTGACATCCAGCAAGATGATTTACTTGTGAGTCTGGATGTCAACAGCCTGTATACCATAATACCCCATCATGATGGTCTAAGGGCTGTGCATGAACATCTCACCGGTAACCACCTGTATGAGGGTCCTCCGGTGGAGTACTTGATCTCCCTCATTGAATACTGTCTATTCAAAAACTACTTTTGTTTCGAAAGTAAGTTTTATTTACAAATAGCTGGCATGGCTATGGGTTCCTCCATGGCCCCCTCATATGCCAACATCTACATGTCACAGTTTGAAAATATGTATCTGTGGAATAACCATAATGCATCCATTGTCTGTTACTACAGATACATAGATGACATCTTCTTGGTGTGGCGAGGGGGTCTGGAGGAACGCCATAGATGGTTTGATGCTTACAATAATACTGAGAGTAATGTCAGGTTTAAAATGACAGTTGATGAGCAGTCCATTAATTTTCTTCATCTGACAGTTTTCAAGAATTCAGGTTGTCTTGGCACTACACTATATCACAAACCTACCGATCATAATTCCATATTCAGGGCAGATAGTTGCCATCCCCCAGCCTTATTGAAAGGCATTGTAAAATCACAGTTCATTAGAACCATGCGCCTTAATTCTGACACTGTGACCGGGGTCTCCCAATTGGTAGGAGTGGGTGAGAGATTCCGCGATAGGGGTTACAAGACATCTGTGATCCAAGAAACTATGGAATCAGTGTCTACACTTACACAAACTGAATTAATTATATCTAAACCTAAGAGGGATACAGCGGACAAGCTAATCATGTCCACTATCTTTACTCCAGCAACCAAGAACACAGGTCAAATTCTGCGCCAACATTGGCCTATTATGTCCTCTGACCCGAAACTGCCATTCACACGTAACTTACGACCCATGGTGGGTTTCAAAAGGGGTACCAATCTCACAGATCTCTTGATGAAGACAGACCCTAAACAGAGTCACACACCTGGTGTTAGAAGAAACATCAAGGGATCCTATCGTTGCTTAGGCTGCACAACCTGCAACGGCCTAATTGGCACTAAAGTATTCCATCATCCACATACAAACCGGACATTTTCCATCAGACACTCCATTATGTGCACCACTACTCACGTAGTGTATCTATTATTCTGTCCATGCTCGAGCTTTTATGTAGGCAAGACGTCGGGCTCACTACGTGAGCACATGGCCATTCATCGACACGCCATAAGGACTGCCTTAAAACAAGGCGACTCAGACCAACCAGTGGCGCGACACTGCGCCAACAAGGGACATTCTATCTCCTCTATTCCTTATATCTTGATTGACCATACACCCCCGTTGGAGAGGGGCGGTGACCGCAACAAACTACTCCTCATGTGTGAGGCTCAATGGATGTTCAGATTGGGCACCATACAACCCGGCGGCTTGAACACCATGCCAGACTTTAAGAGCCTCCTGTGATCCTGACCGATGGTGCTACATACTTGGGGTATGACAAGGGGGCATTGTGGCTCTGTGTTTGTTTCATAATATACCTTTCCCTTTATTGGGTTAGGTTTGCATGTTACTCGCGGCACTGTGGAGTGGTAACATTCTGTTTCCATTTCCTTCAGTGGAAGCCTGGCCCTTCTTGTTTAATTACTCTGTTTTCTATGCACTTATGTTTACATCTCCTTTTGGTTATGAAGGTCATATCTATGATGATATCCTTCTGAGGCTGGGGACATTACCGTTGATGTCTGTGTATTTTACAATGTATCTGGATACACCATTTTTTTTGCCCTCATGTATGTTTATGTCCCATTCATACATGCTTATATAGCTCGTTAACGGTGCAACTTGGATTTGCATCTCCAATATTATTTATACATTATAGCATGGTCTACTTACAGAAACATAAGAGCCACTATTGTTTCCCCTATTTACATTCACAAGCTGATGTATTTAGATATTTCAACTACAGTCATTATTATATCACATCCACTTCTCTGTTCCTTCTTTATGCGCAACATTGTTGCCATTTTTCAGCACTTTGATATAGCCCAATCTGAGCAATTAATTATGAAAAGTCATAACTATTATTAGTATGTTTGAAATCATACCATTGTTTTATTGATCCTATTTACATATGTTTGTATATAAGTCAGTAACTTGTGTGATTCACTTTAAAATAACAGCGCAAGCATTTGACTTCATTCGTATTTACACACCTGCTCAAAACAAGAAGCCTGGCCCTTCTTGTTTAATTATTCTGTTTTCTATTCACTTATGTTTACATCTCCTTTTGGTTATGAAGGTCACATCTATGATGATATCCTTCTGAGGCTGGAGACATTACCGTTGATGTCTGTGTATTTTATTTATTTCAAAAAAAAATTATTGATAGAAAATATTCGTAATTCCAAGACTAACATAGTGAATGTTTATGGAGCACGCAGGCCCCTACAATATATATAAACCACAGGATTGAAACAAATTCAATATTTCAGGTTGGGGTGTATTCATAAAATGAGGAGTGAGCGAGGTATAGCTCTTATTAGAAAAATTAGGTTGGTTGGGGTAGAGGGAGGGCTGGGAAGAAGGGGAGGGGAGGACGTAATGCTAAAGGAAGGGAGAGAGATCTTTTGCAGAGGGTATCTAGCAGGGGTCACCTAATGCGTATTTACGCTAGTATTCGGGGACCAATCGGTAGTGTGGCAGGATTGCCAGTCTGCCCAAACTAGTTCGAATAGGTCCGAGTTGTTTAGGGAGTAAAAGATAGGTTTCTCCATGTTATAGATATATGCCATATAGTGTAGAATGCTTGACCATTTTGGGGGCGTCTCAGTTTTCCAAGCCTTGGCTATGGTCGCTTTAGTAGCTGTCAGCAAATAGATTGCTAGGTATGCTTGGTGTTTAGGTAATTTAGAAGTGCCTATATGTAAAAGGGCGTTGGATGGAGTTATGGGAAGCATTATGCCTAGTCCCGCTAATGCACGGAAACAAGTATTCCATAAAGGTCTCAGCTTGGGGCATTCCCACCATATATGTAGTGAATCTCCTTTTCTACCGCAATTGCGCCAGCATAGGGGAGATGCAGAGTCAAACATTTTGTTCAGTCTAGCAGGGGTGAGATACCAATGCGTTAAGAGTTTATAATAAGTCTCAAAGAGTGTAACACAGTGTAGTGCTTTTTTGGTGAGAGAGATTACATGCTGCCATGCCTGTGGGGATACGGTCTCATTCAGAACCGCTTCCCATTTAAGTAAATGAAGGAGCTTATTCTCAGAGTCTGAATCTCCTATTAAGGTGTAGTGTATTGATAGGGGCCTATGTAGTTTATTGCCTTGTTGCCAAGTCTTTTCCCAGAGTGTTCGGGGTCGGTGCGATTCAGGTTGAAAACCCCAACTGACAAGAAAACTCTTTAGTCTGGTGTATTCAAATGTCATGTGCCTAGGTAAGTTGAAGCCAGCCTGTATTTCTGAGAGTGTCATGAAGCGCGGGGTTGGTGAAGTGACCCAAATGTCAGCTACTGTCTGTATTCCGACTCGTGTCCATCCGTGGGGGTGAGAGTCTGGTAAGCCTCGTAAGAGACCCGTCATGGGGGTGATAGGTGAAGGGTGTGGGGCGATATGTGGATAATGTCTCAGCTTATCCCACATGGTGAGGCATTCTCGTATTATGGTGTTATTAATATCTGTGGTCCGTCGTAGGTGGGCAGGGATCCAAATCAAATCAGGTAGAAATATATGGTTTGGGAGTGAGGCTTGTTCTATGGTTTTCCATTTACTAGGGGAGTCCTTCGCACCCCATTGCGAGATGTGAGTGAGCATGGCTCCCTCATAATACCTTGTTATCGAAGGATAGGCTATGCCTCCTCTACTGAGGGGACTTTGGAGAATTTTATGCGCTACTCTGGGGGGTTTGTGTTGCCATATATATTTAGTAAATTCACTCTGGAATTGATGAAGGAGGTATCCAGGAATACGAAAAGGAAGGCATCTGAATAGGTAAGTCATTTTGGGTAGGAAGGACATCTTGAGGGCTGTTAGTCTACCTATCCATGATATGTAGGTGTAGTCCCATTTGTCCTTCAGAGTGCGCAGTTCAGCTAGGAGGGGCAAGTAATTGTCTTTGACCATCTGTGGGATATTGTTCGATATCTTAACTCCCAAGTGGGAAATGAAGTTATTAGTGCAGTGTACTCTATATTGGGTCGTTAGGGTGTCAGCTATGTCTTGGGGAAAGCCCCAGGTGAAGATTTCTGTTTTATCTAAGTTTAATTTGTAAAGGGACATGTAACCAAAGGAGTCTAAGATTTCCGTCAGTCTTGGGAGTGAAGATAGAGGGTCTGACGAGAATATCGTGATGTCGTCGGCAAAGAGCGCTATTTTATGAATAGTGCCATGTAGACGGACGCCATCAATTTTCTTATCTTGTCTAATTTGTTCTGCTAATGGTTCAATTGCAAGGGCAAAAAGAAGAGGTGAGAGTGGACACCCTTGTCTGGTGCCATTGGAAATTAAAAAGGGGGGCGAAGTGAAGCTTAGACCTCTGACGACTGCTGAGGGGGTGGAGTAAAGGGCCTGTATCGCTTTGATAATTTGGTCTGGGAAACCAAAGGTTTTTAAGACTTCCCACAGGTAAGACCACCTAACGCGGTCAAAAGCCTTCTCTGCATCTAGCGAGATTACAGAGAATGGCTTGTTAAGTCTGGTGGATTCAGTACAGATGTTTAGTAGACGTCTAGTATTGTCAGGTCCTTCGCGACCGGGTATAAATCCTACTTGGTCCAAATTTATAAGTTTCGGGAGTAGTTTAGATACACGAATAGAAAGTAATTTGGCATAGATCTTAACATCTAAATTAATCAGGGAAATTGGCCTGTAATTGGAGCATAGAGATGGATCCTTTTGTGGTTTGGGAATGGTTATCACTGTGGCTTCCAAGTATTCCTTACTGAAACTTCCCTGTTCTCTAGCATGATTAAAGAATTTTAGGAGTAATGGGGTCAGCTCGCGTATGTATGTTTTGTAGAAGGCTGCTGAGTAGCCATCTGGGCCTGGGGCTTTGAAAGGTTTTAAGTGTGTTATTACTTGTTTAATTTCCTTAGGGGTAAAGGGGGATAAAAGTGTTTCTTGGTCGTCGGGCGACAGTGAGGGGAGATTCAGCTTTTGGAGGAAGGAGCAGATGTTGCTGGCAGGGGTTAAGTTGTGATTTGCATTTTTTTCTAGATTATATAAATTTGAGTAGAATTTCTCAAAGCATGTACCAATATCTGAAGGTTTACGGTAGGTCTGATTCCCAGATTGAATCTGGTGAATTCTTGAGGTACTCACTCTGTTTTTAAGCTTGTTAGCCAGAAGTGTATCTGCTTTGTTACTCTTGTGGTAAGTAATCTGTTTCAATTTAAATAAATTAACTTGGGGGCGTTTTAGTTCTAGCTCGTTTATATGGTTTTTGATCTTAATAATTTGAGCTATGGTACTGTCAGAGGGTGTGCATCTATTGAGGAGTTCCAGTCGGCGTAGTTCAATATGAGATTTGGAGAGGGGTAGGCCAGATAGCTTTTTGAGGTGTGCTTGTCTCTTCATTATGAGACCTCTAAAGGTGGCCTTTGCCGCACCCCAGAGTGTGTCATCTCTAACCTGGTTATTGTCGTTAGTTTGGCAGTAAAATGTGATATCTTTTCTAAGGGTTTCTTTAAATGCAGCATCTTGTAAAATATCATGTGGAAGGCGCCATGAGGGCCTCACGCTGTGTCGTTCCGTTGAGCGGAGAGTTACTGTAACTGAGTCGTGGTCAGACCATGGGCATAGGGAGATGTTAGAGTGTTTGACTTGGTCAAGGGTTTCTGCTGAGTAAAAGATTTAATCAAGTCTGGAGTACGTTTAGTGGGGGAATGAGAAGTGGGTATAGTCCCTGTCCCTAGTGTGGAGCGATCGCCAGATATCGTAATAGCAGAAGTGGGTAATGATTTGTCTAAACTTTTGGGAGAGTTGAGCAGAAGGGGTAGAGTGTTTTGTACGGGTGATTCTTTTCCTGTCAAATACCGGGTCCCAAGTCATGTTGAAGTCCCCCGCTATCAAGACTCTGCCTATTTTTATCCGGTCAACCGTGTGTAGGATTCGTTTGAGGTGTCTGGGTTGGTGTGAGTTAGGAAGATATACAGAGACTAAAGTATGGTCAGAGTGGTCCAGCTTACATGTTAGAATAAGAAATCTGGATTGCGGGTCTTTTAGGACTTGAATTGGTTCATAGGCTAGTCTTTTGTGAATTAGGATTGCTGTGCCTCTGGCTTTCTTTGAAAAGGAGGTGTATTCAAGGACAGTATAATCTTTAGATATTGTGCAGGGAGGGTTGTCTGACGACCAATGTGTCTCCTGGAGGAAGGCTACATCAGGATTATGAAATTTAAGTGATCTCGCAAGCAGGCTACGCTTGTGTGGGGAGTTTAGGCCTCTTACATTGTGGGTTAGGATTTTAAAGGGGGGCATAGGGGAGTATAGAGGGTAGATCTTGTCTTTTACTAAGAGTTAGTTTAGGTGGGGTGGGTGGGAAAGGGGAGTCGACAGCGGGTAAAGGAAGAGAGAGTTAGCGAAAATAGTTCGCTGTGATGGAGCCCTAGCGTGGGCTGCCTGTGGGGGGGAGAGAAGCAAACAGAAACAGGGGTCAGCAGGGTGGACCCCGCTCCGCAGTATACACTATAATCTAAATTACAACTTCAGGTGTGCAATACTTACATTGGTAAAACAACATTGAAATAGTGATCAAACACATAACTTAACTGTACAGGTTATTAGTAAACTTTTAAACATTAACTTAACCTCAATCTTGATCTGTAGGAGACAGATCAAACTGCCAGGTTTAATGGAGTCCAGATAAGTTCCAGTATAGGCCACCAGACACGTGTTTATGGTGGATTAGTTTAGGGTTTCTTAGCTCTTTGTTCTTTAATAGACCATTCGGGAGCCGAAGCTCTCAGCTTTGGGTATGTAGGCTGTAATGGCGGGGGTTGTTCCGAGAGTAGGCCCCATGAGGCCAGGAGGGCCATACCTTGAGGTAAGGAGGTGATTGTGTGGCTCTAGTTATTTCTGGTGACCACTAGATTTGTAGGATGTACTTGATATTAGCTTTCCTGAGTGCTAGGGTAATTTGTTGGAAGGTTTTACGGTACTGTAGTGTATGAGTCGAAAGGTCGGGCAGAAGCTGAATGTCCTTAAATTTCTCGGGCATGGGCGGTCTTTGGAAGGCTGCTTGCATAAGTTTGTCTTTATATATGTAACTGTGGAAGCAGACAATAACATCTCTTGGCTTGTCAGCGGGAGCAGATCGCGATCTTAAGGCTCTGTGGGCTCTTTCCATTGTATCAGTGAATCCTTCTGGAGTACCCACAAGTACTGCAAACAGCTCCTTTAGGAAAGATTGAAGATGAGTATTCTCTACAGTTTCTGGGATGCCCCGGAACCGGATGTTATTCCTGCGAGATCTGTCTTCTATGTCTGCCATTTTAAATTCAAGTTGAGTCATCTGATCTGCAAGGGTTTCAGAATAGGTGAGCAGGTTTGTCTGATCTACCGCTAGATCATCCTGTTTCCGCTCAAGTGCTTCAACCCTCTCACCAATTTCTGAAATTTCCTTTTTCAATTCCGCTGAGGAACGTTGAATCTCCTGAGTGATAGAACGTGTCTGGGTGGCCAGCATGTACTGTAAGGTGGCCTTAGTAATATAGTGATGCGATGGTGCTTCTGAGCGCACACTGGATTGAGACTCAGCGTCCAGCGACTTGGGGTCACTCAATTCCTCGTTGGTGACAGGGTTAGGTTCTTTACCCGATTGAGTAAAATGGTCATAAACAATCTTCTGGGTATTGGCAGGGGTTTTCCCTTGTCGTCTGGATCCGTGAGGCATAGTGAGAGGACTGTTAGGTATATCTGTAAATAAAAGATTAGTACCGACTTTCAATTGTAATGCACACCTAGGATAAACTTAAAAGTAGGAAATATCTTATAGCAAAGTTTACTAGTTCTGATATGTACTGCTAGACTGCGGAGCAGGGATCAACAGCACCCTCTGTATCTATGACATTTTGTTACAACATCACATAGTAAGCAAAAATTGGACCTCTCGGTCCCAGCATACAAATTCAAGTAAATATGTCTCTGGCACCTCGGGGAGTAGTGGGATACGACTTTGTAGAAGGGGAAAAGGAAAAGGGAAGTGACCAGCCCAGATTAACTGGACCGGAAAGGGAGAGGTGCCAGGGAGAGGTAATAATCAATACAGGTCAATAGGATACTGAATGATGGTCAATAAAATACCTTCCTATAAAATTGTTACACAGTTGGGTCAGGAGTGCGAGCTATGCTGCAGGTGTTGTGTGGGGTGACTGGGTTATGTGCGGCAGTTGTATGTGCTGTGGTATGTCAGTGTGTGTTTAACTAGGAGAGCGTGTCAATATATATATCTGTGAGTATGGACCGTAGAAGGTAAATGTTAGTTTCACTATTTACTGTTGTGTTGTACCTCTGCAATTATAGGGAGATGGTATCCAACCCTGTGAGAGTATATATCTAGGACTTTAGGGTAAACCTTAATATAGGAGTAAGTGTTTGGGTGCTCCAAGTGGCCTAATCTGCAGCGTCTAAAGATGTCCTAATGTTGTGGGATAGGCAGGGACTGGTGCTGTGGATAAGATTATGAGAACAACACTTACAAGACTAAGCGTGGGGCATAAAGGCAGTTAAAATACAAATTCACACTCTCTGTGTCTGTGCAGCAGAGAGCATATGCTGACGCAGCAGCTAAATATGAAGCACAGAACAGAAGAAAAAATCACACACTTTCTCCCCTGGTAATGCCCCTAGGGAGAGCTTAGTATACAATCTGAAGTCCCAGTCTCTAGTTGCCCATACACTGGTAAAAGGTATGGACTGCAGTAAATATCATGTAGGACCCAGATAGGGTATGTCCCTCTTGTGTAGTTTGGCAGGGAAATAAGTTCAACTTCTGGGATATTGTGTGAGGTTCCTGGCTTGTTAGCATACAAACAATCACAAAAGGGTGGGATTCTTTTTATGGTCAAAAGTGAGCTCGTTCTTCTAATTCCACTTGATTAATGGGGCCTCAGAGCCTCAGCCTTGTAAGCCCTTTTGAAGGGAGAGTCTGGATGGCAATACTGGGAATGAACTTAACTCTCCTTAATAATTTTTCAGGTGCCTAGCTGCTAGCTCCGGAGGGCAGGTGGGGCCTAGCAATACAGTCTTTGACAGAAGAGAATACAGTCTGCCCCTTATCCTGCGGCTTCCCCCTTTTCTTTACGTTATTTGGGCTGAGAGCCTTATCATCAAGATCTGATTGTAACCGGAGCCCTCTTATGTGGATTCCCCAGCTAGTGCTAGTATGGCGTGTGTTGCGGGCCCAGAGGGATCCCCAGTAAGAGGAGTGTTTAGGCTTGTGCGGGTATTTCTCACCTCAACTAGTCCGGTCTCGCTGCCCTCATAAGGTCCTCCTTCCTGGCGGGTAAGCTGAGCGTCTGTGTAGTATGTCTCCGGCCGCACCAAGTTACCGCCCGTGAAGAAGGGAGACACCAGGCAAGATGGCGGAGTTGCGCGCCAAATGCGCAGATGGAAAAAACTCTCGGGTCTCCTCCTGCAGGCTTCCTAACCTGCGCTCTCTCCGATGGTGATGGCGGGCGGGTCTGTAATCCGCTGGCAGGTAGGATAATGCGATCTGGGTCGCCGTACTTCAGTGGGTAGATGTAGTGGGAAAATGGAGTCCCGCAGAGCAAGTGCCTGATGGCTCCGGTAGGAAGTCTGGCGGGCTCAGTGTCTTGCAGGGTTAGCAGAAAGATAACTGTGGTATACTGCTCCGGAGCGGATCCCCGCCCCCCCCCCCCGGAGCAGCCACGCAACGATCCCCGCAGTGTTAGGTTTAAATCCGGCACCGCTGTCACCAGTAGTCAAAAATCTCAATATGGGCAGCCAATTTCAGATATGCCGTAATCTATTCTTTCTCAATGTATGTTACCACGTATTTTGAGTGTGGATCAGATTTGTCACAGAGGTATAAAAGTAATTTAAAGTTCGCAAAGTCAGGAGCTCATCTACAACACCTCTGTCTCCATTGGCGGTTAGCTCGGCCCCCCGATGTCTGTGTATTTTACAATGTATCTGGATACACCATTTTTTTTGCCCTCATGTATGTTTTTGTCCCATTCATACATGCTTATATAGCTCGTTAACGGTGCAACTTGGATTTGCATCTCCAATATTATTTATACATTATAGCATGGTCTACTTACAGAAACATAAGAGCCACTATTGTTTCCCTTATTTACATTCACAAGCTGATGTATTTAGATATTTCAACTACAGTCAGTATTATATCACATCCACTTCTCTGTTCCTTCTTTATGCGCAACATTGTTGCCATTTTTCAGCACTTTGATATAGCCCAATCTGAGTTTTGCAATTAGTTATGAAAAGTCATAACTATTATTAGTATGTTTGAAATCATACCATTGTTTTATTGATCCTATCCACATATGTTTGTATATAAGTCAGTAACTTGTGTGATTCACTTTAAAATAACAGCACAAGCATTTGACTTCATTCGTATTTACACACCTACTCAATGTTTATCACGTCACCATGGTAACTGTTTCCATGGTGAGAATTGTACACACACAATATGTTGATATCGATACACTTCTTAGGTCTCACAGACCATTTTTCACATGTTGCAATTTAATTGAAGGGTGTCATTTTAAGTTATCATGTTTTCCTTTAAAGTTAACATGCTTATGTTAATACCATTTGCACTGTTTTACCTTTGGCGAAAACCGGAAGTGATGCAGTTGAACTTCCGGTTTTGGCTTTCACTGTGGAATGCAATTTGCGTTCCAAACTCGTAACAATTGGCGCACTTTTTGGAGAGCACTAGGTTGGTGTACTTGTTTATTTGTGTTACACACTATAAAAGAGTTCATTTATTTGCACTGTTGTATGCTCAGGGATAGGAAAGGTGTCCGTACAAGGACACTGGTGTCCGGGACTAGCCCTTGCAGTGTCCACCACAACCTTAGTATATCTTTTCTTTCTGATTAAATAATAGGAATAAAAAAAAAATGTAGTGTGAATAAAGTTAGTTGTTTGTCAAGAGACTGCTAGCTATATTGGGTTATAAGTTATGGAATAAATAAAGCCTGAGTGAAATACTTGATGTGTATCTGCATCTGTATAATAATACCTATCTCTATACAAAGACACAGTAGTGACACTGGCACATGTGTATAGTAAGACGAGGGCTGGTTATAGGATCAGTGGTATCTGCATCAGTTTAATAACACCCAGCGCTATATAATGACACAGTAATGACACTGGCACATGGGTATAGCCAGAGGAGGGCTGGTTATAGGATCAGTGGTATTTGCATCAGTATAATAACACCCAGCACTATATAATGACACAGTAGTGACACTGGCACATGGGTATAGCCAGAGTAGGGCTGGTTATAGAATCAGTGGTATCTGCATCAGTATAATAACACCAAGCACTATAAAATAATGTTTTTAATTTCAAATGTACCTTGGTGTCCTTCACTAAGGTCTGTACTTTGGAAAATGTCCGCCACAGCCTTTGTCTGTGCCTATCCCTGTGTATGCTGATGAAGGGGCTGTGAACCCCAAAAACATTAAATTTGGTGTGAAAAAGACCTGTGAGTGCATTTCTGGTTTGTGTATGCATTTGTATCCTTGCACCCAGGCTGCTGTCGACTTGGAGGGCTAAACTCTCTTTTGCTGTCTCTCTTCCCCTCTCTTTTGCTGTCTCTCTCCCTCTATTTTGCTCTGTCTATCCCCCCTCTTTTGCTCTCTCTATCCCCCTCTTTTGCTCTCTCTCTAATCCCCCCTCTCTTTTGCTCTCCCTCTCCTCCCTCTCTCTTGCTCTCCCTATCCCCCCCTTTTGCTCTCTCTATCCCCCCTTTTTTGCTCTATCTCTCCCCTTTCTTTTGCTCTCTTTCTCCCCTCTCTTTTGCTGTCTCTCTCCCCCTATCTTTTGCTCTATCTCTCCCTCTCTTTTGCTCTCTTTCTCTCCCCAATATCTTATGCTCTCTCCCCTCTCTTTTGATCACTCTCTCTCTCCCCTCTCTTTTGCTCTCTCTCTCCCCACTCTCTTTTCTGTTCTCCCCCTTTCTTTTGCTCTCTCCCCATCTCTCTTGCTCTCTCTCTCTCCCCCCCTCTCCCCCTCTCTTTTGCTCTTTCTCTCCCTCTCTTTTGCTCTCTTTCTCTCTCCAATATCTTATGCTCTCTCTCTCCCCCTCTCTTTTGATCGCTCTCTCTCTCCCCTCTCTTTTGCTCTCTCTCTCCCCACTCTCTTTTCTGCTCTCCCCCTCTCTTTTGCTCTCTCCCCTCTCTTTTGCTCTCTCTTTCCCCTTTCTCCCCCTCTCTTTTGCTGTCTCTCTTCCTCTATTTCTCCTCTTTTGCTCTCTCCCCTTTCTTTTGCTCTCCTTCCCCCCTCTCTTTTGCTGTCTCTCTCCCCCTCTTTTGCTTTCTCTCTATCCCCCTCTTTTGAGCTCTCCTCCCTCTCTTTTGCGCTCTGCCCCTCTCTTTTGCTCGCTCTCCCCTCTCTCTCCTCTTTCTCCCCCCTCTCTTTTGCTGTCTCTCTCCCTCTCTTTTGCTCTCTCTATCCCCCTCTTGTGCTCTCTTTATCCCCCCTCTTTTGCTCTATCTCTATCCCCCCTCTTTTGCTCTCTCTCTATCCCCCTCTTTTGCTCTCTCTATCCCCTCTTTTGCTCTCTCTCTATCCCCCCTCTCTCTACCCTCTCTTTTGCTCTCTCTCCCCTTTCTCCCCCCTCTCTTTTCTGCTCTCCCCCTCTCTTTTGCTCTCTCTCCCCATCTCTCTTGCTCTCTCTCTCCCCTCCTCTCCTTTTCCCCTCTCTTTCCCCCTCTCCCCCTCTCTTTTACGCTCTCTCTCTACCCTCTTTTGTGCTCTCCCCCCTCTCTTTTGCTCTCTCTTTCCCCTTCATCCCCCTCTCTTTTGCTGTCTCTCTCCCTCTATTTCTTCTCTTTTGCTCTCTCTCTCCCCTTTCTTTTGCTCTCCTTCCCCCCTCTCTTTTGTTGTCTCTCTCCCCCTCTTTTGCTTTCTCTCTATCCCCCTCTTTTGTGCTCTCCCCCCTCTATTTTGCTCGCTCTCCCCTCTCTCTCCCCTTTCTCCCCCCTCTCTTTTGCTGTCTCTCTCCCTCTCTTTTGCTCTCTCTATCCCCCTCTTTTGCTCTCTTTATCCCCCCTCTTTTGCTCTCTCTCCATCCCCCCCTTTTGCTCTATCTCTATCCCCCCTCTTTTGCTCTCTCTCTATCCCCCCTCTCTCTACCCTCTCTTTTGCTCTCTCTCCCCTTTCTCCCCTTTCTCCCCCCTCTCTTTTGCTCTCTCTCTATCTCCCCTCTTTTGCTCTCTCTACCCCCCCTCTTTTTCTCTCTCTATCCTCCTCTTTTTGCCCTTTCTCTATCCCCCTCTCTCTCCCCTCTTTTGCTCTCTCTCCCCTCTCTTTTGCTCTCTCTATCCCCTTTCTCCTCCCTCTCTTTTGCTCTCTCTCTATCCCCCCTCTTTTGACCTCTCTCTCTCCCCCCCCTCCACATGGCCCCACCCAGCCCCGCCAATGGTACACTCCGCACCACCCACGGCAAACACAACCCAACCCACGGCACGCCCATCCCTGTGGCGTCATGCCCGGCCCTGCCCGCATGACACCCGGCCCTGCCCCCGTCGCGCATGGTCGGCCTCAGATGCCAGGTCAGTGTGTTGAAGGCCAGGTGTCTTGCGTTGTCTCTACTGCGCATGACAGCTTTGGACAAACACACTTGGTCTTTTTTATTATAGGATGTATTTCTAAATAGATATTTCTATATATCTGTATATATATATATATTCCTATATATAATCATGTATATATAGGTGTAAACATATATTGCACAAAAATATCATCAGATATAGATGTATGTATTTATGAATAAATACAACATATTCTGCTATGTGCAGAACATTGGAATGTGAAATATTCATATTTTTATGTCGGGTTTGCGTGAGAATTTTTTTCTCAATTAACTTCTATGGGAGAATAGATTATCATGCGTGAAATATTCTAAGTTCGGCTTTTTGCATGCGTCGAGTTTATTTCTAGAGCAATAACACTCGAAAGGGAGCATTAATTAGTTCTCAACTCCTGGTGACATATTCTGACATACATTTCACCTTGATGTCCAGGAAGTGCAAAGAAATGTGAAGAAAAAGTGCTCAAGGCTAAAGCCTATATAATTGAGAAATGCATGTAAATAAACTGAATGAATATAAATATAAAAGTGAAAATAAAAAGACTCTATTTAATCAGTATATTAAAAAAATATAAAATAATAATAAAAGCAAGAGTCAATATAGTGCAAATCGCTGGCTCAAATCAATAAAATATGCACAAAAAATGAAACAAGAGTTATAAATCAATATAGAACACCCTATGAGGTTGGCCAACCTAGATATTAATGATGTGCAAAGATATAAAGTTGCTTAATTTGATAGTGGGTGTCACAATTGATATACCAAAGTGTTTATAATCTCTGTGACATCAATATGCAGTATAAATGATCCAGGACATATCAATAGTGTAAAGTGTCGTCACGCTTCTTAAAATGCCAATAATCCGGGGGGCGGAGCCTGGCCACGCTGGAAGATGGCTGATAGCTAGAAGGGCTCCCATCTTACACACTGGCAAATCGCCATTTGAGAGAGCAGAATCACCCCAACCCTCTTACCCTGGTCACCGGCTAACACATATCACCACCCTGATTCTGAAGATTACTCCCGATCGGCTGTAGCCATCGGCAGCAGCGCTCGTTACACAGAGGCCCTTTCCTGAGCAAAAGAAGAGGCCTAGCAAGCAGGCGCAACGGACTCACAGTCCCCCAGCAGAAGTGGACACTTACATTACCTCAATTCAACATTACCTTACAACTAGCGGCCGTCTCATCTTGAGAACCCCCTGCAGTGTCCACTGCTCTAAGAGACATACCCGCCGCAATACAGCACAAGCAGCGAGCGCAAGAAAACGGGAGACATCAGCAAGTATAAATACCACGTGTGAGCAGCATAGTTCCTCCAGCTGCGCCATCTCTTTCCTCAGCTGCGCTCCAGGGTATGTACTGTCCGTGGGTTTAGCTACATATAGCCCAAACTTTGACAGGCAACAGCCAGATTTCTTTCTGTGTCTAGACCGTCCTATCCATATTAATAGACAGCCATAGGCAGACACTGGAACAAGGGGTAACGGACTCTATAACTCCTTAAACATAGTAACAACTCCCTGAGATCAATCTATAGCCTCTGTGACTCCCACCTCCCTCTTTTTCTCTCCTTTTTGGGCAAACATATGCTGCAACGTTTAAGAACACAAAGCAAAAAGGGAAAACAGGACATGATAAGGCAGCATTAATATAAAGAAAAGGAGTCAGAGGAACAGGACGTTTAATTATAAAATCCCAAGAGAGATCACTGAATCAATACATTTTAATACTGGATCTGTGTGTCTGTCACATGTTAACAAATATTGGGGAGATCTTGCCTATTAGTGGTGTGATAGAACATCTTCATTAAGCACATAGGTAATGCCTTGCAAGAGACAGAACAAGGGTGAGAAAACAGTACCCTCCAAGACCCTTAACTGTGTACTGTGGATTCCTCTGTTAAGCAATCTGAGATGGCTAAAGCAATGCAAGCTAACGATCCTGATATTAACCCATTTGTCACTAAGAACAATATACTACACCTATCCTCAAAAGACGATATTAAAATAGTTTTACACGAAATGAGAACTTTATTCAGCGATCTTAGGAAGGATCTGGGAGCAATTGACAAAAGAGTCACGTCACTAGAAAAGAACCAGCAATCTCTCCAAACAGAAGTTCAATCCGGATCCCTGGCAATTCAAAAGCAAGACGGCAAAATACAGGAATTATCTGACAAAATGGAGGACCTAGAAAACCGCTGCCGGGGTATCTTCAAGCCCTTTTTAGGGTAATAAAAAACGACCCTGGTGCAGGAGAGATTCAAATAGAAAGAGCTCACAGAGCCTTAAGGGCCAAACCACCTCCTAAAACTCCTCCACGGGACATAATTGTTAAGTTTCTTAGGTTCAAGGATAGAGAAGACTTTTTGCGATGGTGCCAGAGAAAAGAACCCCATACTCCATGCAGGGGAGGAAATCCAACTATTTGCAGATCTTTCCCCGGTCACCTTGCAAAAAAGGAGGGACCTATCCCACATTACTTCTACTCTAAAAAGCAACAGGGTGCAGTATAGATGGGGCTTCCCAGTCTCCATGATAGCAACCCACAACAATAAGTCAGCAATTTTCAGACCAGGTTCAGATCCTGCCCTCTTTTACAAAGAACTCTCCCTCCCGTGGGGGGAAAATAGAGACTTATCATCCTTAGAAACCATGGAAGAGGACCATAACAGAGTGACTCCCACACTCAGCACTTCACAACTATGAATTTGCCATCGGGCTAGACTTTCACCATGTCTACATAAAAAAAAAGACTTTCCTCTTGGATTGTACTGTCACCCACTGACATACATGGAACTCTGATCTCAAAATCTTTCTGACTAATGGGACTACACCTAGAGGCACTCTGCTTCTAAACATACCGTAGATGTATCCTTTTTGAAACATTTGATTATGGTATTTTTTTTGCAAAACTTGTTATTTGTTGATGTTTTAATACTTAATGCTGTTATAGTTATATACCACGAGATGGTGAGACTTGGATGTTTGTTTGTTTCTTTTTTCTTTCCTCTTGCTCTAGGGTCTGCTTACATCATCCTCAAAAAGTGCTCTCCTCTACTGGATGTTTCGAGTTAACCAGAGACTTGTATAAGTTAAATGTAATTAATGATACCCCTCACTTTGTTTTCAGACTAAACATTTTGTATTTTATAGAGTTATCATAACTCTTCTGTTAATCTCCAGGATGTTCTTCTACTTTCTTTTTCAGGGTTACACTTTTTAGCTTGATTGAACACCTTTATTGCAATACCCTCTCGAAGCGATATCTTGAACTTGGAGACTCTGGCCCAATAGCTTTACTAGATCACTTAAGTAAACACCACTAATTTAACATAGATATTGCTCTCAATGGTTACGAATTATCCTTTTCAATATGGCTTCTTTCTAAACATAAACCTAAGATTCTGTAGCTTCCCACTAACTGTTGCCCAAAACAAAAGAAACACACAGGCCAGTTTTGCTATCTCCTCACTCGCTTAAAAATAACTTATCTGGTGACTTTATTACCCCTACTTACTTCCCATCCCCTTGTCCTCCCCTCCCCTCCTTCCCACTCCCCATTACCCTTAGGCTTCTCCCTTGTCCCCCCATAATTACTACCCTCTATTTTCCCATACCCCCCTTTCCACTCCTCCCTCCCATTTTGCTCTCGGAAGAAAACACTCTACATTAAATTTTTTATGCCAGTGCTAGAGATACTTCCCCTATTTGTATTCTGTCTTTTGACCTGCTTTTCAATATTTAGATCTACTGGAAAAGTAAAGTATACAAACCATATTACTAATCTTCCTTCTACCTTAAGGACTGCTTATTTTATTCCTTTCTGATCTATACTCTTCTCTTCTTTTCCTCTCTCACTCTTCTACCCTTACCTTCCCCCCCCCCCTCCCCTTTTTTCTTTTTTTTTTCTCCCCCCTTCCCCTACCCTTGCACCCACAACACACAAATCAGTCAGGATGTTGTCGAGGGTTAGTAGATTTCAAGACCATTCTCTCAGATTGGCCTCTATTAACGCAAAAGGACTTAATTGTCCGGGTAAACGATCTATAGCAATCAAAGAAATGAACAAACTCAATAGTCAAATATTAATGTTACAAGAAACCCACTTTAAAAAAGGTAAGGAACCCCGTTGGACTCCTCATCCTTACTCACAAACCTGCTTTGCATCGGGATCTAGCAAGAAGGGCGGAGTGGGTATACTACTACACAAAACCCTGCCGTTCCAAATTACAAACACAATCAAAGATCCAGAGGGCAGATTTATATTGATGGTTGGGATACTTTTTGGGCAACACCTCACACTCTTTAATGTTTACGCTCCAAACCAAAATCAAGGTATTTTCTTTAAAAAAATTGCAAACCTTCTCCTCGATCATGCTAAAGGTGTGACATTTATGGCGGGAGACTTCAATATCTCACTTGATCCACTGATGGATACCTCTAGAGGTGTCTCTTGTGTACCCAAAGCAATCCTTAAATCAGTTAGAAACTCTCTGACAGCAGTATCACTACATGATGTTTGGAGAACTCTAAACCCCAAAGCGAAAGACTACACTTTCTACTCTCCTCCCCATGACTGCTACACCCGAATCGACTATATATTTTCAGACCCCCATGGACTCTCCCTCATTGACCGATGTGAGATAGGAAATATTACATGGTCAGACCACGCCCCATCACATGTTCTATCACATGGCCAGACCTTCCCATTGTGTCTAGAACATGGAAAATAGATGACACTCTTCTTGATAACCCCCTAATATTTAAAGAAATTTGGAAAGACCTAACAGAATACTTCACTCTCAATGAAAACTCCAGTTCCTCGCCTATTATAGAATGGGAAGCCCACAAATCTGTAATACGAGGCCTTATAATTAAACATAAGACGAGACTAAACAAACAATCTAGAGAGGTATACACAAACCTGTTAGCAAAAGTTGACACACTAGAGACCCAACACAAAACAGACCTTAACAACCATACGATCAGGCAGAACCTCACTCAAGCTAGACTAGAACTCAAGCAACACTTAACTGAAACTTACCAACGAAACGCCCTTCATCTCAAACAATATTATTACGAGGGGGGCAACAAGCCTGGGAAACTCCTCGCAAGGAGATTACGCAGGAAACAACTCTCAACCTACACACACTTCCTTCAGACAGAGGACGGACGGACAATACATGATAGTAAAATTATAGCTTCTACTTTCAGAGAATACTATAAAATGCTGTACAACATTGATAGACATGACACATCTCCCAATTCTCCTAGTACTCTAGAACCACAACCCCATGGTAAAGATGTTATGGATGACTACCTCAAGGATCTTAATCTTCCCTCTCTGAATAGAGAGGCTAAAGCATACCTAGAATCCCATATAACGTTAGAGGAACTACATAAAGCAATAAAAGATGTTCCATCGGGCAAAAGCCCGGGTCCGGACGGATTTTCTTCCAAATATTACAAAAAATTCAAAGACATCCTTTCTCCTCCCCTCCTCAAAATCTTCAATGATTTGAGGAACAACCCTTACCTATCTAGTTCACTCCTAGAGGCCCACATCTCTGTTATCCCCAAGCCTGGGAAACCAGCCAATAAACCAGAGAACTTTCATCCTATCTCACTAATAAACAACGACATGAAACTGTTGGCCAAAATATTGGCCAACAGAGTAAACAAATATCTACCTGAACTAATCGAGAAAAGACCAAGTAGGTTTTGTACCTGGGCGTGAAGCCCGGGACAATACCATCAAAGTTCTCCAATTAATCAATCATGCAAAAAACACTAATACCCCCATGGTTCTTTTAGCAACAGACGCGGAAAAGGCCTTTGACAGGGTCAAATGGTCTTTCCTGCGAGCCGCAATGGAGGAGATGGGATTCCCAGAGGCATTCCTAAATATGGCTATGGCCCTATATTCCTATCCAAATGCTAGGATCAGAATCAACGGTACCCTATCTGACACCTTCGCGATTAGCAACGGCACTAGACAGGGCTGCCCCCTGTCGCCGTTGCTCTTTGCTATCTCTATGGAGGTGCTCGCACAAAAAATACGTAGCAATGGGTTGATCAGGGGAATGGTAGTGGGCGACAGGGAACATAAACAAGCATTATTTGCAGATGATGCCCTCTTTACTCTTACAAGGGCTGAGACCTCTGTCCCAGAACTATTGGCCTAGCTAGACCGTTATGGTAGAGTCTCTAATTTTAAGTTAAACATCACCAAATCTGAATTAATGAACATAAATACCCCCCCCCCTGAGATCATACAGCGCCTTAGAAACGCTTATAGTATCCCTTTAGCCCAGAAAAAGCTGAAATACTTGGGGATATTTCTGACCCCCTCTCATCAAGACTTATTCAAATATAACTACAATACACTTAAAGATGATATACTGCGCGATCTTTCGGTTTGGAAAAATAAACATATCTCTTGGCTGGGTAGGGTAGGAGTCTTAAAGATGAATGTCCTACCGAGGATATTGTATTTACTGCAGACATTACCTATCACTCTCCCAACTGATTTTATAAAACTGATTCAAAAAGCTTTTGAGCAATATATATGGGGTAACTCTAAACCGAGAATACCCAAAAAAACTATGTACCTTCCGAGAGAGCGCGGAGGATTGGGAGTCCCCAACCTGCTGGCATACAAGCAAGCTATAACGCTACAACATATAGCTGAGTGGTCACATAATACTAACAATAAGGCATGGATACAGATGGATAGGCACATTTTTAAACTGAATAATGTCGCTACTTTAGCTTGGACCGCACCTCATAAGAGACCCACCGTTTTACAACAATATCAAATAGCAGCAGACATACTGTTAGACTGGGATAGGATCCTGACCTCGACTACTCATGTTTCTTCAATCCCCTCGCCACTCTCCTCATTTACAGAACACATAGACCTACCCTATAGACATCTAGCCACACACACTACGCACCCTTATAGCTTGAGAGTAAGTTCTATCCAATTCGCAACAGAAAGTGGCCCCTTTAAGACGCAAGATGACCTAGCAAAAGTACATGGGGGGATTTTCTCCTCATGGATACACTATCACCAATTGAGACACTTCATTTCTCACCACAAACGTAAGAAAGAACTAGGAAGGGAAACCACAGCCTTTGAAAAACTAAGTGTCCAGGCAACACCTCCCTTGCATCTAATCTCCAAACTTTACAAACTACTAAATTGCCCAGACACGTCAGCACTCCCATCATATACATACTCCTGGAATCGAGAAATAGGCCAAGACCTTGATGCAGAGACCTGGTCTAGAGCTTTTTCCCTGTCCAAAAAATCCTCTGTCTCGGCAATGATACAAGAAATACACCTAAAGCTTTCTTGCCGATGGTACTTGACCCCCTCTCGTCTCCACAAAATATTCCCCACACTTAGCAATACTTGCTGGAGAGGTTGTGGAGAGGAAGGCACCCTTCTTCATATATGGTGGTCCTGCCCTAGGTTAGAAGTGTTTTGGAGGGATACGTTCCTGTCTATCTCTGACATACTGACAACTCAAATTTTGCCCAGCCCGAACACCATCTTATTTCTCTCACTACCCAAGCAGACAGGCCTGGGCAAAAAACCACTGCTTCTAATCATGATCACAGCAGCCAAAAAACTCATACCTAAATACTGGAAAACTCAAACAATCCCTACAACAGATGAATGGAGACTTATGGTATCTGAGATCCTGGCCCTCGAGAGATATCACTATCTCAAAACACACAAACTGGATACATATGAATTAATGAAAGCAATATGGAACAAAACAATTTAAACCTGGAAAGGCAAGGCTCAGTCCTCTTTGCCATCTCGACAACCGCTGTAACCCCATATCCCTCCCCCTTGGGCCCCCCCCTTTTTTTTTTTTTCTTCTCTCTCTTCCCTTTACTTTCCCTTTTCTTTTCTCCTTTCAACCTTCTCCCAATACTCTGACTACCTTTACTGCTTTGCCAACCCGTGTGTAGGGTTGGTAACTGATATATCCATAAAGATAACCCCCCAAAAAAAGGTTAAACGTTCTCATAACTCATTTATGTTTTAGATGGGTGTTGACAATAACTTGAATTTCCACCGACAAAGATGTAATTTGTTACATGGAATGCTTGTTCTGTTCATGATTCACAGTTTTTGTGATGTAACGATTGTAAAATCTTTTATTGTTGTCATCCTGACCTAATTATTAATAAAAATTACCTTGAAAATTTTTTTTTTTTTAAAAAATGCCAATGATCCTTTTTTGTTAAGGCCGCTTAGGTGTTACGCCTAATCCGTGTATGTGACATGCTCATGTATTAAAAGGCAGTATTAGACCTACTTCAAGTTCTCCTTTCATTCCGTAGACCAATTCTGGAGCCGTTTGCAGTGCCTCCTGTTACAAATCAGTCAGATCGTCCGCGGCTTGTTTCAAGCCAGTTCTCCTTGCTTTACGGGTACTTTCTTAGGTCAAGATTAGTGAGTTATTTCGGTATTGCAGTATCCAATCCAGGAAGTCCAGGAAATGACATCATATTACCACTACAACATTCTGAGAAACTCTCAACGCTTTACACTCTGTTCCTGTGAGCTATTGAGATTTTTAACCCTGTTTCTATTGTGCTATTATGTTAGTTTTAGCATCAATATTTGTGCCCTGAATGACTTCGTTTTTTAAATTGTAGAAAAAATTTAAATTTGATCACCAGTTCCTTCTTTGCCAGAGTGATTTATAAAGAGCGCAATTCATATATAGTCTGACAGCGGTAGGGCTTAAGATTTGGAATCTAGACACCAGGGTTTAACTTCATTCACCTAAGAATCTTTGAAAGTTTCCTACTTATATAAGAGGCATTTAAATGTTCCTTTGTTTACACAAGAAGTTTATGAGCATATTCAGGGCCGCCACTAGAAATTTTGGGGTCCCTGACTTAACCATTGATCAGCCCCCCTCCTTTGACATGTGCAATTTTTGACCAAGTGACTAAAATATATATACAGTGCACTTTATTCTTAAGTGTCTATATAAACTTGGAAATGTTGTAAAGGTAGTAACATACACACACACAGACACACTCATACACTGAAACACACACTTACACATAAGGATTCACATATAGACACTCTAGCAGACAAGCAAAGAAACACACTCAGACACAGACACCCAAACAGACACTCAGAACTTGTTTACATTGACCTGACAAGTAATGAGGTAAACTGCAGTTTTGTAAAAAAAAAAAAAAAAGGAGATTTAGAAAACAAAATATGGATTTCTGATTATCTTTTTGTAAAGGAAGATGCCAACTAAATGATGACAACAGCATGCAGTGGCTGAAAGGAAGGGCCCTGAACTGCCTAAACAACAATTTAAAGGTTAAATGGTGAATTGGTGACTTCCGGAAAGGTCTCGTTAGTCTTAAAGTCTGTAGAAAGATGTGAATAATCAGTAGTAAGGTCAAAATGTCCTAAAAAGGAACAGACAATGGACACACACAAACTCAAACTTGCACATACACCCAAGGAAACACAGACAGACAGCCTAAGAAAACACACAAAAAAACACACACACACACACAGAGCTACCCACAGAAAACACACAAAGACATACACACACAGAGAGACAACCACATAAAAAACAGAAAGACATACATACACACACCCTCACTGAAACATTCACAGAAAACACACAAAGACATACACACACCCTCACAGAGACACCAACAGAAAACACACCCCCTCACAGAGACATCCACAGAAAACACAGACATCCATACATACACACACACCCTCACAGAGACATCCACAGAAAACACAGACATACACACCCACCCTCACAGAGGCATCCAGAGAAAATACACAAAGAGAAACATACACACACCCTCACAGAGACACCCATAGTAAAAGCTCAAAGACATATGCACACATCCTCACAGACATCCATAGAGAATGCACAAAGACATAGACACACACCCTCACAGAGAGACCCACAGAAAAAATACATACACACTCATAGAGACACAAATCAAAGCACAAAGACATAAACACAGACACCCACAGAAACACTCACAGGAGGAAACATTTATGCACCTTGCATCCCCTAAATCAACAGTGTGTGATAAAAAAAATTGCAGAAATTAAGAGATCACTTTTTAAAGAATCATATTTGTAAATGTGCAAACTAAAATAATTATGTGAATTCAAAATTGTACATTAATGATCTGGGTAGATGGCTAGATGAAGAAAAGTACTTTTAAAAGCTTGACATATGTTTGTTTGTTTTTTCCCCATTTTCCCCAACCAAGAGCACCACTTCAAATATAGTGTACAAATGTTCCCATCTGTCAGCTGTACTTATGGATTTTGAAAATGCTGTACTCTATATGGTCTTGGTGGAACCATAAACTGTGGTACTCATACCATTAGATCTGGTTAAATGCAGGATTAAGGCTTGTTGGTATGTATTTCAAAATTAAGTCAGCTGTAGTGTAAACTGAACAGTTTTAAGTTAACCTGTCTCATTTCAAACACTGAGCAATCTTAGTCTGAGAGTATAACATTTTATGCAGATGTAAAAATCTCAGATAAAATGCCTCCTTGCATCTGGAAAGTCCTTGCATAAAAGGGCAGTAAACTGGAATGTAATTAATATATATATATATACCTGTATATATATATATATATATATATATATATATATATATATATATATATATATATATATATATATATATATATATATAGTCATAAAAGAAGAAAGTTCAAAGAACTGCACAATGTGTGATATAAAGTGCAAAACTCAGCGTGATAAAGATCCTTTCTCTGTAATACACGTAAAAGATCACAAGCTGTAGTCACACAGTATTGTTAGTCCCATTTGGAACACAATGCCTATCACCAGTCAAATAACACTGGCGGTACAAGGTGGGACCTTCAAGAGCAGCCCGTGCCCAACACAGCGAATTGCTGCGCCCACTCACCGCTCCTCCTGTGTCTCCAGTGACTGGGTAATGACCAGGATCTCCTGGCTCCCTGTTTGTTCAGTAATGGCATCCTGCCGTGATGCTGGGAGATGTGTCTCCTCACGTGACCTCGTCCTGGCCAATCACCGTGTATCACTGTTGCAACCGGGTAACAGCAGGGTTGAATCCACAATATAGAAGCAGAAAGTGCCGAGTTTGCAAGCTTCCCTTCGCTCCTGGAGTTCCTGGAAATAGTATAGACTTGAGAGAAATATGATATCCAAGGCGAAGTTGTAAAAACAAAGTCATTTATTCGATCCACGTATGGTAAAAACACATGGGAGTACCAAAGCACATAAAAAGATCACCACACGAAAGCATAGGCTGACATGTTTCGGCCTGATGCCGTAATCATAGCTGAAATAATGCAAGCGTGTAATACATTTAAAGGGATATCTACTTGGTGATAGGCCTACTACTGACCAATCACAGACCTTAATTTTAGGTGCATGAATTAAACTATTAACCTATTCATTACCAGTTAGACAGAATACTGTGCACTATCTACTCAATGTATTCTTACTTGCAAACTTGTTGCTAAAGACTAAATATTACAATTATTAGACATAATGTCTATCTTAGCAATAGAATTAGAATTGTACAAAGTGCAAAAGTGGCTAGGATAAGGTTGATGTATTATGGTCAGTATCAAATAAACACAGTATAGTAGTATACATTAATAAATCAAAGGAATTATACAACACATATTAAGCTCCATCAACTGAGAGCACATTAAAGAATTTTCCTAAATATAATGTATGATGATATGTAACTACCTATAACTAAAATATTATGTTATAAGTTGCGCTGTGTTAAAAAATGACACATTAGAAATTTACACTAAATTCTAAACTATAGATTCTTAAAGGGATTGTCGGGAGGTCAGCAGACATTTCTAAAGAGTTTTAAGTTTCAAATTTATGTAGGTTTTGTGAATTTTGTAATTTTGAGACCTACATATTGGAGATTGCATTGGGTGCAGGTCAAAACATAAATGACATAGGTTGATGAACAGTTTAGGCAGGACTCAATGCTAAACTCTTCTCCAGTCACTTCTGAGTGAAAATTGTTGGAGAAAATACCAAATTCGCATGGTCTACATCTAGTCCTGCCACACCTGTACATCCCCTTGTGTCTGAGCCAAGAGCCATGATAAGGAGGAGTCACACTAGGTAATTCTGAGGGAGATAAGTAATTCCCAATAGTCCTGCTCCGCTTATTAGAACAGCATAAACCTTTTTCTACGCATTTAACCAATTTGTCGTCTGCTGCTAGAAGCCCAAAATGTTTTCTCACAATCCCACATATATTCTTGTATTCTTCACTATACTCAGTGACAAAAGTAACCTGGTCACTTTGATTGGATGTTACATTCTGTGTATTTTTGGAGTGTTGTAATAGTGAATGTCTGTCTATATCATCTACTTGTGCCTGTGCTCTCTCCAAAACATGTTTGAGGTATACTCTCTGTTTTAATCTCTCTTTCATCTCTGTTCTTTGTCTTATATAGGTTTTTTCCTCAGTACAATTTCTCTTAATCCGAATAAATTGACCCTTAGCGACCGGGAACGGCACATGCTTAGGGTGACAACTTTTGGCATGCAGAATTGTGTTTTTAGTAATGGGTTTCTGTACAGATCACTTACTATCTGTCCATCACTTCTGGCCATTAGAGTGAGATCCAGAAAATTAATGTAGGTATCATTCTTCTCAAAAGTGAATTTGAGACCCATTGAGTTATTGTTTAGACCCTGTACGAAAAATTCAACAGATTCAATTTCCCCCTGCCAAATAAACAGCAAATCGTCAATGTAACGCCTGTAAAAGACGATATTACTCTTGAAGGCATTTCTATCTCCATAGATGTGGGACAGCTCCCACCAACCCATGAAAAGGTTGGCATAGGAGGGGGCAAATTTTGGCCCCATCGCTGTCCCACATCTCTGGAGATAGAAACTGCCCTCAAACCTGAAGAAATTGTGTGTGAAAAGAAAACTTGCAACCCTTAATATGTAATCAATAAATTTAGTTGAAAAACTGGAGTAATTGTTGAGGAAAAATGTAAGGGCTTGTAAGCCTTGCTCATGTGGGATGGATGAGTAGAGGGCAGTAACATCCACTGTTACCCAAACATTATTACTGTCCCAGCGTAATGTTTCAATTAAATTTACCAGATCTTTGGTGTCTTTTAAATAGCTTTGTAAGGATACCACAAAAGGATGAAATATGGCATCCAGCCATTGGGATAGGTGTTCGAACATAGAATTGTTGCTATAATAATATTTTCACATTATACTGCCGTTGCTTTATGCCATATTGATTAATTCGATTTTTATAGTACATATTACAATATATCTTCATTTTTGGTTATATTTATCCTAGGCGCCTCTCATAAGTACTATAGTGACACTGGTTGTCACCTAAAGTACTAGTTGTTGTTATTGTATTATTACCCTCAATTGTGTCATAGATAGATTGCAGGTAGAGAGATTTATAACGTTATTTACTGGTATTTGGTGTTCCTGTTCCCCCTCAGAGAATATCTCTCCTGCTTCTCTTGTCCTATTCCTGTTTTTTCTGCCGGTTTGTAAAAAACCTGTTCAAAGACTTGACGGTCTACACCAGTGTTAGTGGTAAGTCCCGTATGTGTAGTGTTAGTGTTACTGATTTATTTAGATCCTGTATTTGTGTGTGGGGGGGCTTTTTTTAGAGGACTGCTCTTTTTTTCTCACTACCTGACTATTGGTATTATGATCCTGTGTGGGGATGCTAATGGTTACCTGTTAATCAGGATTTTTATTTTTAAGTATACCTCTTGTTGTTGTAGGTGTATCCTCACTACTATGTGCACCAATGTCTTCCCCTGAATCTACCTCGCTATCAGAGGTGCCAGATAATGGTGTATCCTTACTGGAAGCCCCTTGTCTGCCTTGTCTGCCTCTATTCCTACTCCTAGATCTCCCTCTCCTGTTGTATTGTCTCCTATTTTGGTTGTTCTGCTGGTGATGCCAATTATATACTGTTTTATTTTCGTAATCAGACGAGTCTCTAAGATATTTTGTGTGTTACAAATTCAATACAAGATTCTTAGACTCTAACAAGGTATTTCTTAATATCCCATCAAATTTTGAATAATCAGCATCATCTCTCCTATTATTTAGTTCACGTTGTAATGTACCAATCTTATTTCTAATCATGTCAAGCTGTTGTGTTTTATAAGAAATGAGCCAATTCATAAGCCTAAAAGAAAACTCAGTGTGTATCAAATTCCACGATTCTACCAGGTCAGGTTCTTTAACCTCAAAAGTAGGAAATTTGTTTATCCTCTCGGTATAATCTGTAACTTTATATATTTATCAAGTGTCCAAACATCAAACTGAAGTTTATGTTCTTTTACTAGCAATTTTTCTATTTCATCAAATAAGTCTCCCAAACAGTAGGTGGTTATATCTGTCGAAAACACACTGTCCATAAACAAACAGTCATTGCTCCTTTCTGTAACTGGCAACAAGGAATAAAAGTTTAAAGCGGCACTCTCCATGTAATGTTAGTAGAAGCTCGTTCAAAGGCAGTTAAATGATGCAGTGCTACCAGGAAGCACTGACAAAATTAGTCATAAAAGAAGAAAGTTCAAAGAACTACACAATGTGTAATATAAAGTGCAAAACTCAGCGTGATAAAGATCCTTTCTCTGTAATACACGTAAAAATTCACAAGCTGTAGTCACACAGTATTGTTAGTCCCATTTGGAACACAATGCCTATCACCGGTCAAATAACACTGGCGGTACAAGGTGGGACCTTCAAGAGCAGCCCGTGCCCAACACAGCGAATTGCTGCGCCCACTCACTGCTCCTCCTGTGTCTCCAGCGACTGGGTAACGACCGGGATCTCCTGGCTCCCTGTTTGTTCAGTAACGGCGTCCCGCCATGATGCTGGGAGGTGTGTCTCCTCACGTGACCTCGTCCTGGCCAATCACTGTGTATCACTGTTGCAACCGGGCAACAGCAGGGTTGAATTCACAATATAGAAGCAGAAAGTGCAGAGTTTGCGAGCATCCCTTCGCTCCTGGAGTTCCTGGAAATAGTATAGACTTGAAAGAAATATGATATCCAAGGCGAAGTTGTAAAAACAAAGTCATTTATTTGATCCACGTATGGTAAAAACACATGGGAGTACCAAAGCACATAAAAAGATCACCACACGAAAGCATAGGCTGACATGTTTTGGCCTGATAAGATTGGTACATTACAACTTGAACTAAATAATAGGAGAGATGATGCTGATTATTCGAAATTTGATGGTATATTAAGAAATACCTTGTTAGAGTCTAAGAATCTTGTATTGAATTTGAAACACACAAAATATCTTAGAGACTTGTCTGATTACGAAAATAAAACAGTATACAGTATAATTGGCATCACCAGCAGAACAACCAAAATAGGAGACAATACAACAGGAGAGGGAGATCTAGGAGTAGGAATAGAGGCAGACAAGGCAGACAAGGGGCTTCCAGTAAGGATACACCATTATCTGGCACCTCTGATAGCGAGGTAGATTCAGGGGAAGACATTGGTGCACATAGTAGTGAGGATACACCTACAACAACAAGAGGTATACTTAAAAATAAAAATCCTGATAAAAAGGTAACCATTAGCATCCCCACACAGGATCATAATACCAATAGTCAGGTAGTGAGACAAAAAGAGCAGTCCTCTAAAAAAGCCCCCCCCCCACACAAATACAGGATCTAAATATATCAGTAACACTAACACTACACATACAGGACCTACCACTAACACTGGTGTAGACCGTCAAGTCTTTGAACAGGTTTTTTACAAACCGGCAGAAAAAACAGGAATAGGACAAGAGAAGCAGGAGAGATATTCTCTGAGGGGGAACAGGAACACTAAATACCAGTAAATAATGTTATAAATCTCTCTACCTACAATCTATCTATGACACAATTGAGGGTACTTAGCTATGGTTTAAATTTTGCTCGAACATGTAACATCAATCTTTTTCATACCATGCTAGATATCAACAAACTTATTCGTAATATTACCCTTAAAAAACATTTTAGTGGGACTGAGCCTAGATCCATGAGAATGACACAAGAGAGAGTTTTGTTTGAAAAACCCACCTCTTTAAACTTTGAGGAAATATGTGATATTGTCACTCTGGATCATCTGAGGAGACAGGGTAAAATGGATGATAACAGAGATACTGTCAATAGTTTGAATGGTTTCAAAAATACATCTGAATTTTACCCAATTCAAAGTAGCGGACCTATTCTTGAGACCTTCTACCATAGAGTAGAGGCAGATTTAACCAAACTATCAAACACAATTCAGTCAGATAGTGTGGTTCAATCTAGATGACACAACCTAAATAAATGTGAAAAACAAGCACTCTTTGAATTACGTGAAAATCGTGACATTGTTATTCGCTCAGCGGATAAGGGGGGGTCGGTGGTCATTATGAGTAGAGATAAGTACATTGAAGAAGCATACAGACAACTTCACAATACTAACAACTATGAACAGCTCACAAGAGACCCCACTAACTTATACCAGAAAGATTTGATGTCACTTTTGGATGATGGATTGGAGGATGTGCACCTTGACCATTCAACCTATGAATATTTATTGGTCGAATACCCAGTGGTGCCCATCTTCCACCATCTTCCAAAAGTACATAAAACACTTACTAATGTAACAGGCCGCCCAATAGTGAGTGGGATAGGTTCTATGTTCGAACAACTATCCCAATGGCTGGATGCCATATTACATCCTTTTGTGGTATTGTTACAAAGCTATTTAAAAGACACCAAAGATCTGGTAAATTTAATTGAAACATTATGCTGGGACAGTAATAATGTTTGGGTAACAGTGGATGTTACTGCCCTCTACTCATCCATCCCACATGAGCAAGGCTTCTCAACAATTACTCCAGTTTTACAACTAAATTTATTGATTACATATTAAGGGTTGCAAGTTTTCTTTTGACACACAATTTCTTCAGGTTTGATGGCAGTTTCTATCTCCAGAGATGTGGGACGGCGATGGGGGCAAAATGTGCCCCCTCCTATGCCAACCTTTTCATGGGTTGGTGGGAGCTGTCCCACATCTATGAAGATAGAAATGCCTTCAAGAGTAATATCGTCTTTTACAGGCGTTACATTGACGATTTGATGTTTATTTAGCAGGGGGAAACTGAATCTGTTGAATTGTTCGTACAGGGTCTAAACAATAACTCAATGGGTCTCAAATTCACTTTTGAGAAGAATTATACCTACATTAATTTTCTGGATCTCACTCTAATGGCCAGAAGTGATGGACAGATAGTAAGGGATCTGTACAGAAAACCCATTACTAAAAACACAATTCTGCATGCCAAAAGTTGTCACCCTAAGCATGTGCCGTTCGCGGTCGCTAAGGGTCAATTTTTTCAGATTATGAGAAATTGTACTGAGGAAAAAACCTATATAAGACAAAGAACAGAGATGAAAGAGAGATTAAAACAGAGAGGATACCCCAAACATGTCTTGGAGAGAGCTCAGGCACAAGTAGATGATATAGACAGACAGTCACTATTACAACACTCCAAAAATACACAGAATGTAACATCCAATCAAAGTGACCAGGTCACTTTTGTCACTGAGTATAGTGAAGAATACAAGAGTATATGTGGGATTATGAGAAAACATTTTGGGCTTCTAGCGGCAGACAACAAATTGGTTAAATGCATAGAAAAAGGTTTACGCTGTTCTTATAGGCAGAGAAGGACCATTGAGAATTACTTATCTCCCTCAGAATTACCTAGTTTGACTCCTCCTTCTCATGGCTCTTGGCTCAGACACAAGGGGATGTACAGGTGTGGCAGGACTAGATGTAGACCATTGATATTTTCTCCAACAATTTTCACTCAGAAGTGACTGGAGAAGAGTTTAGCATTGAGTCCTGCCTAAACTGTACATCAACCTATGTCATTTATATTTTGACCTGCACCCAATGCAATCTCCAATATGTAGGTCTCACAATGACTGATGTGAAAACGAGGATAAGGAATCACCTATCCTCTATTAAGATTGGGGAAGCTACTACACCATTAGTGAAACACTTTAAAAGCATGCATAATAAAAGTAATGACACTTTGAAGTGGCAAGCTATTGAATGGGTTCAACATCCTCCTAGATGTGGAGACAGAGATAAGGCCTTGGGAAAACGTGAAATGTTTTGGATCTTCAGATTGCAAACACGTGTCCCTCAGGGCCTTAACTCGGAGTACGATCTAATTAATTATTGGAAGTAGATCTCACGCTCCTTGAAGTATACTATGCTTCCAGATCGTGCCACGAGAAGTCTGTCTCCCACCCATTCACTCATTTATTTATGCACTCCAACATTTCTACAAAATTACAAAATTCACAAAACCTAAATAAATTTGAAACTTAAAACTCTTTAGAAATGTCTGCTGACCTCCCAACAATCCCTTTAAGAATCTATAGTTTAGAATTTAGTGTAAATTTCTAATGTGTCATTTTTTAACACAGCGCAACTTATAACATAAAGTTTTAGGTATAGGTAGTGACATATCATCATACATTATATTTAGGAAAATTCTTTAATGTGCTCTTAGTTGATGGAGCTTAATATGTGTTGTATAATTCCTTTTGATTTATTAATGTATACTGCTATACTGTGTTTATTTGATACTGACCATAATACATCTTCCTTATCCTAGCGACTTTTGCACTTTGTACAGTTCTAATTCTATCACTAAGATAGACATTATGTCTAATAATTGTAATATTTAGTCTTTAGCAACAAGTTTGCAAGTAAGAATACATTGAGTAGATAGTGCACAGTATTCTGTCTAACTGGTAATGAATAGGTTAATAGTTTAATTCATGCACCTAAAATTAAGGTCTGTGATTGGTCAGTAGTAGGCCTATCACAAAGTAGATATCCCTTTAAATGTATTACACGCTTGCATTATTTCAGCTACGATTACGGCATCAAGCCGAAACATGTCAGCCTATGCTTTCGTGTGGTGATCTTTTTATGTGCTTTGGTACTCCCATGTGTTTTTACCATACGTGGATCGAATAAATTACTTCGGCCTAGATTTAGAGTTTTGTCGGTAACGACCCGCGTAGCTAACGCTGGCTTTTTTCTGGCCGCACCATAAAAATAACCCTGGTATTGAGAGTCCACAAAAAGGCTGCGTTAGGCTCCAAAAAAGGAGCGTAGAGCATTTTTAACCCAGCTTCAACTCTCGATACCAGAGTTGCTTACGCAAGCGGCCAGCCTCAAAAACGTGCTCGTGCACGATTCCCCCATAGGAAACAATGGGGCTGTTTGAGCTGAAAAAAAACCTAACACCTGCAAAAAAGCCGCGTTCAGCTCCTAACGCAGCCCCATTGTTTGCTATGGGGAAACACTTCCTACGTCTGCACCTAACACCCTAACATGTACCCCGAGTCTAAACACCCCTAACCTTACACTTATTAACCCCTAATCTGCCGCCCCCGCTATTGCTGACCCCTGCATATTATTTTTAACCCCTAATCTGCCGCTCCGTAAACCGCCGCTACTTACATTATCCTTATGTACCCCTAATCTGCTGCCCCTAACACCGCCGACCCCTATATTATATTTATTAACCCCTAATCTGCCCCCCTCAACGTCGCCTCCACCTGCCTACACTTATTAACCCCTAATCTGCCGAGCGGACCTGAGCGCTACTATAATAAAGTTATTAACCCCTAATCCGCATCACTAACCCTATAGTAAATAGTATTAACCCCTAATCTGCCCTCCCTAACATCGCCGACACCTAACTTCAAACATTAACCCCTAATCTGCCGACCGGAGCTCACCGCTACTATAATAAATGTATTAACCCCTAAAGTTAAGTCTAACCCTAACACTAACACCTCCCTAAATTAAATATAATTTTAATCTAACAAAATTAATTAACTCTTATTAAATAAATTATTCCTATTTAAAGCTAAATACTTACCTGTAAAATAAATCCTAATATAGCTACAATATAAATTATAATTACATTGTAGCTATTTTAGGATTAATATTTATTTTACAGGCAACTTTGTAATTATTTTAACCAGGTACAATAGCTATTAAATAGTTAAGAACTATTTAATAGTTACCTAGTTAAAATAATAACAAAATTACCTGTAAAATAAATCCTAACCTAAGTTACAATTAAACCTAACACTACACTATCAATAAATTAATTAAATAAAATACCTATAATTATCTACAATTAAACCTACCACTACACTATCAATAAATAAATTAAATACAATACCTACAAATAACTACAATGAAATAAACTATCTAAAGTACAAAAAATAAAAAAGAACTAAGTTACAAAAAATAAAAAAATATTTACAAACATAAGAAAAATATTACAACAATTTTAAACTAATTACACCTACTCTAAGCCCCCTAATAAAATAACAAAGACCCCCAAAATAACAAAATGCCCTACCCTATTCTAAATTACTACATTTCAAAGCTCTTTTACCTTACCAGCCCTGAACAGGGCCCTTTGCGGGGCATGCCCCAAGAAATTCAGCTCTTTTGCCTGTAAAAAAAAAATACAATACCCCCCCCAACATTACAACCCACCACCCACATACCCCTAATCTAACCCAAACCCCCCTTAAATAAACCTAAACCTAACACTAAGCCCTTCCTACCTTGTCTTCACCCTACCAGGTTCACCGATCCGTCCTGAAGAGCTCCTCCGATGTCCTGATCCAAGCCCAAGCGCTGTTCTTATCAGCCAATAGAATGCGAGCTCAATCTGATTGGCTGATTGGATCAGCCAATCGGATTGATCTTGATTCTGATTGGCTGATTCCATCAGCCAATCAGAATATTCCTACCTTAATTCCGATTGGCTGATAGAATCCTATCAGCCAATCGGAATTCGAGGGACGCCATCTTGGATGATGTCCTTTAAAGGAACCGTCATTCGGCTAGTAGGCGTCGGGAGAAGAGGATGTTCCGCGTCGGAGGTCTGCAAGATGGATCCGGAAGAAAGAAGATTGAAGATGCCGTTGATAGAAGACTTCATCCGGATCATGGACCTCTTCAGCTCCCGCTTGGATGAAGACTTCAGCCGGATCATGGACCTCTTCAGCCCCCCGCTTGGGCTTGGATCAGGACATCGGAGGAGCTCTTCAGGATGGATCGGTGAACCTGGTAGGGTGAAGACAAGGTAGGAAGATCTTCAGGGGCTTAGTGTTAGGTTTATTTAAGGGGGGTTTGGGTTAGATTAGGGGTATGTGGGTGGTGGGTTGTAATGTTGGGGGGGAGGTATTGTATGTTTTTTTTTTACAGGCAAAAGAGCTGAATTTCTTGGGGCATGCCCCGCAAAGGGCCCTGTTCAGGGCTGGTAAGGTAAAAGAGCTTTGAAATGTAGTAATTTAGAATAGGGTAGGGCATTTTGTTATTTTGGGGGTCTTTGTTATTTTATTAGGGGGCTTAGAGTAGGTGTAATTAGTTTAAAATTGTTGTAATATTTTTCTTATGTTTGTAAATATTTTTTTTATTTTTGTAACTTAGTTCTTTTTTATTTTTTGTACTTTAGATAGTTTATTTCATTGTAGTTATTTGTAGGTATTGTATTTAATTTATTTATTGATAGTGTAGTGGTAGGTTTAATTGTAGATAATTATAGGTATTTTATTTAATTAATTTATTGATAGTGTAGTGTTAGGTTTAATTGTAACTTAGGTTAGGATTTATTTTACAGGTAAATTTGTAATTATTTTAACTATTTTAGCTATTAAATAGTTCTTAACTATTAAATAGCTATTGTACCTGGTTAAAATAATTACAAAGTTGCCTGTAAAATAAATATTAATCCTAAAATAGCTACAATGTAATTATAATTTATATTGTAGCTATATTAGGGTTTATTTTACAGGTAAGTATTTAGCTTTAAATAGGAATAATTTATTTAATAAGAGTTAATTAATTTCGTTAGATTTAAATTATATTTAACTTAGGGGGGTGTTAGTGTTAGGGTTAGATTTAGCTTTAGGGGTTAATACATTTATTAGAATAGCGGTGAGCTCCGGTCGGCAGATTAGGGGTTAATAATTGAAGTTAGGTGTTGGCGATGTTAGGGAGGGCAGATTAGGGGTTAATACTATTTATGATAGGGTTAGTGAGGCGGATTAGGGGTTAATAACTTTATTATAGTAGCGGTGCGATCCGCTCGGCAGATTAGGGGTTAATAAGTGTAGGCAGGTGGAGGCGACATTGTGGGGGGCAGATTAGGGGTTAATAAATATAATATAGGGGTCGGCGGTGTTAGGGGCAGCAGATTAGGGGTACATAGCTATAATATAGGTGGCGGCGCTTTGCGGTCGGCAGATTAGGGGTTAATTATTGTAGGTAGCTGGCGGCGACGTTGTGGGGGGCAGATTAGGGGTTAATAAATATAATACAGGGGTCGGCGGTGTTAGGGGCAGTAGATTAGGGGTACATAAGTATAACGTAGGTGGCGGTCGGCAGATTAGGGGTTAAAAAAATTTAATCGAGTGGCGGCGATGTGGGGAGGCCTCAGTTTAGGGGTACATAGGTAGTTTATGGGTGTTAGTGTACTTTAGAGTACAGTAGTTAAGAGCTTTATGAACCGGCGTTAGCTCAGAAAGCTCTTAACTACTGACTTTTTTCCTGCGGCTGGAGTTTTGTCGTTAGATGTCTAACGCTCACTTCAGACACGACTCTAAATACTGGAGTTAGAAAGATCCCATTGAAAAGATAGGATACGCAATTGACGTAAGGGGATCTGCGGTATGGAAAAGTCGCGGCTGAAAAGTGAGCGTTAGACCCTATTTTGAGTGACTCCAAATACCGGAGTTAGCCTAAAACCAGCGTTAGGATCCTCTAACGCTGGTTTTCACGGCTAACTTCAAACTCCAAATCTAGGCCTTTGTTTTTACAACTTTGCCTTGGATATCATATTTCTTTCAAGTCTATATATATATAAATAAAAAAATGCATATCTGCCAAAAGGGCATCTACCATTTATTGAGAAGGAAACATTTCTGCATGGTTTTAAATATATAATTTCTACAGCATTGTCAAATAATCATAAATACACTGCTGCTAAAACAATGTGTTTTTATGGACCTCTGGCCCCACCATACAACTACTACCACACTGAAGTTACAATCCGAAATTGCACAAAGAAATAAAAAAATTTTGCTAAGTAAGTCCTACCTCCTCTGCAAATGAAAGTGATCAGCCGTCTGACTCAGGCACATACTGTACAAACAAAGTGCCAAGTCTGTCTCACACTGTGCATAGTGGTTTAGTGCACACTCAGAAATCCTCTCAAATGCTAATACTTTACTCCTTGTAATAACATTTTCCATGCTCAATTAGTACTCTGCTGTAGTACCCACTGGTGGCTGCCAAAATTATTATTTTTTTTAGTTCTTGCCTCATAGGGCCCCCCTGGCACATTGGTCCCCTGACAGGAGTCACCCCCTGATGGCGGCCCTGAGCATAGTTTTTCCCATTGTTTTTTTGTTTTGTATTTTAATTTTAATTATATTATTTTTGTGAATCTACACTTAAATCAAATGACTTATATCTTTTAAATTACAAAGCTAATAATAAGAAAGTATATTTAAGCACACAATAGTTTATACCAGGGTGCTGGGGGTTATTAGGAAAATGTTGAACTTCTAAGAAACATCACTGGCTATGGCAGATTCAACACAAAATGATCCCAAATTGGAATGCTGGTCATCTGGTCATGTGAAATTGGAATAATGGTTTAAAGAGACAACAAAAATGTATTTTTTTTCTTTCTAAAAGTAGCCTCCCTTTCTAGCAACAGACAGCTTCAATTGAATTTTTCTTCTTGCAAAAAATATTTGGACATTTTAATCATAGCTCAAGCAAATAAATATTTTGTGTTTCATTACATAAGCTATGACTTCTCTTGAGTGGTTGCAAGGTACATGATTTATTCCAAACCCCTTCAAAAGCAGATCTTAACCCTTGCATTAGAGTATTGATAAAAAAAAGTGGTAGTGTTGCAAATATGTCTTTAGAGCATACTGATAGTTTAATACATTGAAGGTTTACACTTTAATTCTCTTTTTTCTCTGATGATGCATTCAATACCTCACAGTTAGTGGCCTATCAACTTCACTCAACTGATTATTCAAGATAAATGCATAGCTACATAGAATAATCATCTCCAGCTTACAACTTGAAAAGATGAGGTATACATTAGGCCCTGTAATCTTTCAGAGTAAAGTAAAGGAAGGCGAGTGAGTTGCACCAAGAGTCGTGATACAGTTCTTTGTCAGTATAACCTCTCAGCAATAAAGATGATCCTTAAGAACAAAGAAAGCTGATTATAAGCTTTCTTATATATGCTGAGAGCCCAAGAGTTCCTCTAGATATGGCCATTGTGATTGTCAATTCAGCTTTTTGATTTTTTAGCTTTTCTATTATCTATTTAGATCTGAACATACATTTGAAAAATGTAAAAGGTTTATAATATACTCCCAATATTTACTGAATCATAACATAAATTGTAGTATATATTCATAAATACAGATCATGCCATTATTAGGCAATAATATCCTTTCAATCTAAATCATGCCCTTTTTTATCTATGAAAACTCTGATTCCAGTGTTTCTTTAGGAATGTCCATCTGCAACCTAATGAGTTAATGTTGCAAGATCAGCTATGGGGGCATATTTAACAATGTACGAGTGGACAAAATACGAACTAGCATATCATGTACGCCGTGCATCGATAAATGCCGACAGCTGGTGCAATGCCGCCCCCTGCAGATTTGCGGCCGCTAGCAGGGGGTGTCAATCAACCCAATCGTATTCGATCGGTTGATTTCTGTCCAGAGCCTCAGAGCAGGCGGACAAGTTATGGAACAGCGGTCTTTAGACCGCGGCTTCATAACGTCTGTTTCCGGTGAGCCTGAAGGCTCGATGGAAACAAGGGGCATCAAGCTCTATATGGTCTCCATATGGTATTAATCCCTACAAAATGAAGTCAACTCTTCCCATATAGTATGTCAGCAAGGTCATAGAGGATGAAAATAGAAAAGAAACACTTTAGTATGCAGTATATTAGCTTAGTTTCAAATGTACTGCTTGCCTTTAGTGTAAGCACTGCTGTTTGAATCAAATAAAATGCAGATATGTTTTTGGCATATGAATTTGTCTATGGGGGATTCTTGGTGTCAGAGCTCATGAGATAAATGAAATACATTTTAAATATTCATTCTGAAAGCAATATGTAGAACATACTGTCTTTAGGTTGGTAACTACAATGCACAGCAATTTATTTAAAATTGAGGTATAAAAAAAAACAATTGATAACAAAAAAAAAACACATAACTGAAGAGGAACATCTTTAAAAAAAATGTTTTATTTTGTTGTTGTTGTTGTTTTAAAATTAGTAGTCAGCAAAACCAGGCTCAGAATATTTGATGTTAACAAATGATTGACTGTCAAAGAATGTGAGTAACATAATGTATCCACCCCACTTGGATACATGTCTGGAGTCAGATCATGTTAGAAAACTTGAATTTTTTTTTTAATTTTAATACCGTTTTGTATAGAGCAATTGCAATATTAGAAATAAACCAAAGTTCACAGTTTTGAATTTAGCGAGCCTGCAGTCTTTAGTTAAGAAGCAGCGGTCATTAGCTCATCTGGCAGTTTGCAATCCCTCTATACTTGTCAGGGGATGGTGTTGCACAAGCTAATGCCAAGCAGACAGGTACAAATTTGTCTGCCCTTGCCTGCCTGGCATTTCTTAAATCTAGCCCACAAGCATTAGAGCAAGCATTTCAATAATCCATGTTAATTGGGTTCTGGAATGTAAGAATGAATTCACTGTATATGCTTATTTGTCTGCCCCACCCCTATACCTTTCGTGTGATAGAAATTCCGTATTTATTATGAAGTGTGAGCAGGATTTACCATTTAGATGTGTGCTTTGGTAGGCTATATTTTAATTTCCCTAATGTACAATTATAGTAGTGATACAATTGGATATGATGTGTAACCTTTGCCAAGGAAGTAAGAGGGAACTGTTCTACGCCGGAATTTAAGTATTTTCCAGCAGATATATACAGAATGAGAGTAATACATTTTTTAAGACAATTATGGTTCATCAACCCACATTAATTACAGTGTAGTCCATGATGGAATAAAGCATGTGGAAAGGCAAGAATATATTGACCTTGAGTTATGTATTCTGGCTTACTAAACTTAACACTGGTGCATAAGATGAGAAAGAAAACAAAATGAACTTGATAATATTTATTGTATAAAAAAAGATCTTTGTACACAATAATTTAAAAAGCTAATGTTTCACACTATCTGATTTTTCATAGGGAATGTGGAAGTATTTATTTGACCTACACTATTTTATGAAAGTAATAAAACTGAGTTTTTTATTATACAGAAATCAACTCACTGTTCAGTATGTGATGTCCTGCATTTTAATTATTGGAACTGCCTTGGCATGGATAATTGCAGTCGTAATTCTTTCTACTGACTCTTATTTCATCATTTTTGATGTGAAGCGTGTCAATGAGTAAGTATACATTTTATTAAAAGGCTAAATTATAGCAATTTGATGATTATGAATATAAATAGCAATCATTTGCTGCTATGTAATATTTTGAACTCCAAACAAGATATGTAGACCAAGGTTTTGGAGAAATATATTTATAAAGTGCACACATATTGAACATCAAAAAACTTACATTGACACAATACACCTCAAAACTCTATTACGTTGTACTGGATATAATAGCTTCATAAGTATGAACTAAGTTCATGTGTTAAAACCTGTTTTGGTTCCATATCATTTTTTGACATGTAGAAAGAATGCTGAACTCAAAAAACAAGCCACTGAACCTTGATAATAAAAAGGAATAGTACATAAAATCAATACTGACCAGGAGAAAATCTCCTGATTTATATTTCATCATTCTCATTTTTCTCATTTTTCATTTTAATTTTTTTTCTTTCATTTATAGTGCTAGATTACAAGTGGTGTGCTATTTAGCTTTTTCACTCAAACGCAAACAACACTGAAAGTAAACTTTTAATGCGGGCAGGTTAATGCGCGTTTTATAAGTTGAAAGTAAAATGTCTTTATGTGAGTGAAGCCCGATGCGCATTAACTTCAGGACTTTGGATATCGCAACCGCACTAAATTCTTCTCCGCATAGACTTTAATGGAGCGAGCTGTTAAAAATAAAAATAAAAGCTTATTGTTTGCACTCTCTATATATAAATTTTGTATTGTTTTTTTAAATATATTTCTATACCTATACATCTATATGAATATACACAGGTATACATTAAATCGTTGGTATGTGTGAAAGGACAGAATCAATTTTAAAGGGACAATAAACCCAACATTTTTATTTCATGATTCTGGGAGAGAATACAATTTTAAATAACACTCCCATTTACTTCTATTATCTAATTTGTTTCATTCTTTAGATATAGTTTGTTGAAGAAATAGCAATGCACATAGATGAGCTAATCACACAAAGCATCTATGTGCAGCAACCAATCAGCAGCTGCTGAGCATATCTAGATATTCTTTTCTGCAAAGGATATCAAGAGAATGAAGCAAGTTAGATAATAGAAGTAAATTAGAAAGTTGTTTAAAATTGCATGCACTTTCTAAATCATGAAAGAAAAAATGTGGGTTTCATGTCCCTTTAACCCTGCATAACACAATATAGCTGCCTTTTCCCCCTTCAAATCTTAAATCTTTGGTATGTGTGAAATGACAGAATTCATTTTAAACCTGAATAACACAATATAGCTGCCTTTCCCCCCTACAAATTTTAAATCTTTGGTATGTGTTTATTACCTTAAAAACTTTCCTTCTCTGCCTTGCACTTTGATAAGGAAGGTATATACATTGCTTGCTCAGGCCTTGTTTGATCCTGCTGTAATTTATGACTTTTGCTAATTAGGATCATGTGACTGTTACTACCTTTAAATTGAATACCATTAGCTTGTTACATCACGCTTGCTTGTGAGATCAGTGCATCATGTGTAGTTGTCTAAGGGCTAGATTTATCAAAGCTGAGGCGTACAGGGGCATGTATGCCTCAGCTCACCTGTGGCGTGGCAAAATTACCTGCAGGTAATCAACATTGCACACGAGCACAATTTTGCGCTTGCGTGCAATCCCGCCCCCTGCCTGTGCACAGCCAACCACGTGCGGGCAGGACTTGTCAATCTCCTCGGTTAGACTCGACCGTGGAGATTGAATTTCGCCACCTTAGAGGTGGCGAAGAGGTTAAGGAAGCAGCGGTCTGGTGACCGCTGCTTGATAAATTACGGCGAGCAAGTTCTTGTGAGCACTTGCAGCTGTAGGGCTTTGGTAAATAGAGTCCTAAGTGTATTAGTTCATAAGTGTAGGGAGTTAAAACAAGGAGTCAGACAAAGGAGTGGACAACACATAAACAAGTGCATTTAAATCTCCCTAAATTAACTACAAACATGCTACGCTTTCTAATGTCTGCATTAACCTTTTCCTCCCTTCTCCTTAAAGTCACAGCTCTTCTTTTCACAAACAGCACTGAGACAATTCATATGTCTCCTTCTCTTCTACCTTCCCCCCCTCTACAACACACATGAACTCTATTCATATCTCACATCCCTCAGCCAGCCATGCTTCACTGATTCTAAACTTAAACACTCACATAAGACACATTCTCATCTCCTTTCGCTCACCATATTTCTTCTTCTTGCAGCTGGGGATGATTCACCTAGCCCAGGTCCACCTTCTGCTTCCCTCAGTTCACTACCCCAAATGACACCTCATACATCTTGCCCACGCAACCCTCTAAACCTCATTAACTGCACCTCTGTTAGAAAAGCCAAATTCTCTTGTGCCTTTTGGAATGCACGCTCTGTATGCAATGAGCTTACATCTATTCACAACCTATTTATTTCATGTTCGCATAACCGGTTAGCCCTCACTGAAACTTGGCTTTCCTCCACTAACACAACTGCTGTAGCCTCTCTGTCCTATGGCGGCCTGCACTTCAGTCACACTCCCAGGCCAGAAGACAAACAAGGAGGGGGAGTAGGAATTCTCCTGTCCCAACACAGTACCTTTCACTGCATTTCTTCACCCCCTCTCTTTCCTTCTCATCTTTGGAAGTTTATGCTATGCGCCTCTTCCCCCCTGTAGATCTTCGTGTTGCAGTTATCTAGTGGCCCCCTGTCCCAGCATCACAATTTCTGGACCACTTTGAAGCCTGGCTTCCACATTTTATCTCTCTTGTAATGTCCCTTCTCTCATCTTAGGGGACTTCAACATACCCGTTGATAATCCTAACATGCCTGCTGTCTCTAAACTTCTATCCCTTACTACCTCTTTTGGCCTGTCCCAGAGGACAACATCTCCAAACCTCTGTGAAGGCAACTTCATAGACCTAGTCGTCACTAATCTCTGTGCTGTTTCCAACTTCCTTAACTTCCCCTTACCGCTCTCTGACCACCATCTACTAACTTTCTCTCTTACTCTACCTACTACATCTTTGCAAGCCCCCAAAAAACTGCTATCTTGCAGGAATTTAAATGACTTGAATCTTACAGACTTTTTCATTCAACTGAATCCTCTGCTCTCCAACATTTCATCCTTGTCTTGCCCAAACCTTGTGGCTTTACAGTATAATTCTGCACTAAAATCAACACTTGACAAAGCTGCACCCTCCACTCTTCACCGTACATCAATCACTTGACGGCAACCGTGGCACACCAAACAGACCAGATATCTTCAGTGATATTCATGGGCTGCTGAACCGCAGTGGAGGAAATCACGCATCTGTGCTGATTTCCAGAATTATACATTCATCCTTAAGTCCTACAACTCTGCGCTCAGCCTGGCCAAACAAGTCTATTTCTCCTCCCTTGTGTTATCTCACGCATCCAACCTCAGAAAGCTGTTCTCAAACTTTAACTCCCTTCTACATCCGCCTGCATTCCCACCCACTACAAACCTCGCTGCTCAGATTATTGCTGATCACTTCAAAAATAAAATTGACAACATTAGAAAAGATATCTGCACCTCACACCCCTCAAATCCAGCAATCCTACCCACCCCTTCTATTAACAAAACTCTATGCTACTTCCCTCCTGTAACAGAGGAAGAAGTCTCTGTACTCCTATCTTTGGCTCATCTCACAACCTGCTCCCTTGACCATATTTCTTCACAACGTCTTCCCTCTCTCTGCTTTACTAACCTCTACCCTAACTCATCTCTTTAACCAATCTCTATCACCGCTGGCACATTTCCTGATATATTCAAGCATGCGTCAATCATACCAATCCCTCACTTGAGCCCTCCACCCCTTCTAACTATCTACCAGTCTCCTTACTTCCCTTTGCTTCAAAATTATTGGAACAACTGGTCTATAATCAGCTAACTCAATTTCTCACAACTAACTCCTTACTTGATCCACTACAATCTGGTTTCCGCACTAAACACAAAACAGAAACTGTTCTTGCTAAAGTAGCAAATGACCTGTTATCAGCTAAAGCAAAAGGCCACTACTCCTTACTAATTCTTCTTGACCTGTTCGCTGCCTTTGACACAGTTGACCATCCTCTCCTCCTAAAAATACTACATTCATTTGGCATCAGAGACACAGCCCTCTCCTGGTTTGCCTCATATCTCTCAAACTGCTCATTTTCAGTTTCCTATAACAACATATCTTGTGATCCTATGCCTCTCTCAGTTGGAGTACCGCAAGGCTCTGTCTTGGGTCCCTTGCTTTTCTCTCCCTATACATCCTCCCTTGGAAAACTTATAGCCTACTTTGTATTCCAGTACCACTTATATGCTGATGATACAGTAAACCAGATTTCCAACGGTCTCTCTGCAACTTCCTCTTGGATGTCTTCACACTACTTCCAACTCAATCTGTCCAAAATCAAGATGCTTCTTACCCCCCCCCCCCCTCTTTGAGAAATCCAACACCTGACATTTCTCTGATGGTTGGAGACTCTATTCTTAACACCTCACCCTAGGTTCGCTGTCTTGAGGTCACACTTGACTCAGGACTCACATTCAACCCACATATTCAAGCAGTTACCAAACCCTGCAGTTCACACCTATGCAACATTTCCAGAATTCGTCCCTTCCTTACTCAAAAAATGACAAAAATATTTATTCATTCTCTCATTTTTGTCAAGCATTGATTATTGCAATCCATGCCTAAATGGTCTTCCAAAACACCACCTCTCCTCCCTCCAATCTATTATGAATACTTTGGCTAGACTCATCCACCTAGGTTGCCGATCTACATCAGCTGCTCCGCTCTGCCAGTCTCTACACTGGCTCCCCATTCACTCCAAATTACAATTTAAAGGGCTCGATTTATCAAGCCCCTATGGCTGCAAGTTCTCACAAGAACTTGCTTGCCGTAATTTATCAAGCAGCGGTCACCAGACCGCTGCTTCCCTAAGCTCTTCGCCACCGCTAAGGTGGTGAAATTCAATCTCCACGGTCGAGTCCGACCGAGGAGATTGACAGCTCCTGCCCACACGTGATTGGCTGTGCGCGGGCAGGGGGCAGGATTGCACGTGAGCGCAAAATTGCACTCGTGTGCAATGTTGATTACCTGCTGGTAATTTTGCCCCGCCACAGGCGAGCTGAGGTGTACAGGGGCGCGTATTTAATAGACCAAGGCACTATTTTTTAAATTCTCCTTCTGAATGATCTGCCACCTCTAACGTTCACAAAATTATCTATGTCACCTCACTTAGGGAAATATAATAGCTGCAGTAGTGGGGTACATGGTTGTGACTGCTGTGTTTTATAAGGACTATGTGACATTCTAAATGGTAATTAACAATTTGCATATTTCTAATACAGTACAAATTAAGAATTTGTAGTAAAGATTTTACCTAGGGAATTATTTTCAACATGTGAATTAGTAGTGCTGAAAGTTGTAAAATTGTAGATGAAGTATTACAATATTTAACATAGATTATAAGGCTATGATAAACTAATGAGAAAAGAAAGTTATTTTACTGCTTCACTATGTTTAAAGTTTTGTATTTTCATATCTCATTGCCATTTCAAATACCTGTAAAACAATAAAAAGGAAGAAATTAATCTTTGTTACCTGTTACATTTAACAAAAAAACTAAAGTATACTCTTCATACATTTTAAAGATCACTATTAAAAAATGTTAAAATGTTCTTGTGAAAAAAGGTAGTGCATATCTATATACAATTGATCGCTCATTGGCTGATAAGCAGGGATTTTACTGCTTTATTGGTGCCTTACAAACACAAAAAAGGTGTATTTTCCCCATAACAACAGGAAAATATATATTACAAAAATAAGAAAAATATAACTTTAATAATATATTTTAAAATGATCAATTTTAGATGCAACAAGGAAAAAACAATAATTTTGTGTTCCTTTAAGTATAACTTTTTTTTCTTTCATTCAGATAGAGCATGCAATTTTAAGCAACTTTCTAATTTACTCCTATTATCAAATTTTCTTTGTTCTCTTGCTATCTTTATTTAGGAGCCAACCCATTTTAGCATGGATAGTGCTTGCTACATTTAAGCCACCAATAAGCAAGCATAACCCATGTTCTGAACCAAAAATGGTCCGGCTCCTAAACTAGCAAGATAACAAAGAAAAATTGGTTATAGGAGTAAATTAGAAAGTTGCTTAAAATTGCATGCTCTATCTATTTTTTTGAATCATGAAAGAAAAAATTTGTGTTTAGTGTCCCTTTAATATTAATAATCTTGTAATTTAGGAACTGTCCAACCAGAGGGTTAAAAATGTGTTTTCTTATATTGTATTGAATAGTTAACTAAAAATGAATTAATCTCTACAACCAAATGTAAAGAAGAAAATACTTTTGTTTTGTATGTCAATATTAAAAAAAAAATATATATATTAAATTTATTCATCTTTATTCAGTTTACGTCTAGTTCAATTGTACATTAAAATGAACGAAACATTACAATAATTAAAGCAAACAATTTAACATGTAGTGGTAATTAAGATAAACAATATGTAAGTAAAGAGAGAGGCTGTCATATGGCATCCTTTTTTTGCTTCCACAACCCGCCAGTAAAGTATTCCCAATGACTACACCTTTTGTTCAACAGTTTTTATTGAAAGTAGCATTGCACATCTTATAGAGCAGTAAAGGAAGATATAGGTGAGCACAGGGGTAGTAGAGGGAAACAAAAAATAGAGAGAGGGGGAAAGATGGGAATGGAATGGGAGAGAATTGGAATAGGAAGGGAGGGCTCATCCGCAGTTGGTAGCTATTGTAATGTAGTCAAACTGCATATCTAATGTTAGAGAGAGAAAAAACATAACACATGGCAAAATCCATAACAGCTTAACTTTCCAATATGCAGATTTGTATTGGTCACAGTAAAACGGAACCATCTGAAAAAAACCCTCTAGTTTTTGCTTCTTATAGTATCCATAGCCTTCCACCATAACGTCAGAAGTCCCTCTAACCTGCTAACCTTCAAAATACAAACTCCACAGCACCGCTCTTTATAAAAAAGCATTGTTTGATTAAGGCAAAGTTGGCTGAAATGTTGCAACATTTTTGTAAAGCTTGAGTTTTGGAATAAAAGAAAATGCTTTTTATAAAGAGTGGTGCTATGGAGTTTGTATTTTGAAGATTGGATGACAGGGTTTGCGGTGACCCTAACCACTTACATCAACAGCTTGTGTAAAAGTATTAACCCTATTTTGCTGTGCCCAATCTACTGTTTAGACTAACTTGCTAACCCAGCTGCCTAAAGGGTGATTAGGGATGGGGGATTATTTTGCAACATTCAAAATGTGAAATTAATTTTAACATATTAGTTTATTTGTTTCACTTTTCAAATATCCATATATTTGTAGTAGTATTTCTAATGCTCTCTTTAAATGTAATATTTAAATTATGCAATATTCAAAATAGAAACATTTGATTCTATATATTTGTATCTATTATGTATCAGTTTACTAAATTCCCTACCACATGAACTATTGAACTTCTGAATAGTATTTGTTAAATTGAATGTTACATTCGAAATTTTGAATGTGGATGTTTGATCTAATTAGGAACATTTAAAATTGTAACTTTCGAAAACCGGAAAAAACATTTGATTACCAAATTTTAATGGATTTTATGTTCTTATCAACATTCGATTGTCCAAAATGAATGTCTACAAGACTATTCGTTCTTCCAAGCAAATTGCACTTTTACCATTCCTAGTGGTGGATGGGATTTCAATATCCTAGCTATTATGGATGTAGCAGTATTGACTATAAAATGAAATACAGCAAGTATAATCTTACATTAACCTCTATGGGTTGTATTTTGAATGGCATGAGAAAGCTGTAAAATTAATTGGACCCCAATTCGATATTTCCCTAGATTATCCACATCTTTCCTAAATGGCTTGATTTGAATGCAGTCCCACCAAATATTTAGCATACTACCCACCTCTCTGCAATTTTCCCCAGCAGGTGCACTGAGTATGCTGGTAGATACCTTTCATATATGCTGGGGTTAAATATACCATTGGCTCAATACTTTGAAATGAAGTTCTTCAAGTATCTGTGAGGAGACAGAAGATGTATGGGTTCTAAGGAATATTTGATTCCATGCTTTGAGTTTTTCCCAATTCCATATGCCAAAACGTGGTAATGCCAGAGTTATTGGGGTTCAAACTCAGTGGAAAGTGTTAATAGGCTCAATTGTGGGGTGATGTCTGTACTTAATGGTGGAATTTTGCTCATTTAAGCTATGTCGAAAAGACACTCCCTGCAATCTGTCTCATGTTTTGTCTGGGTTTTAATGTACTATTTTCAGTAAATTGAATAATGGGTACTTAGGGGCCAAATCTCTAAAGCTAAGAATGCTCATCCCTGGTGGTTTTTTTTACCCTGAAAACAGGGTGTCTCAGGTGTATATTGTATTTTTGTATTGGAAGGTTTTCCAATAGTGCACAATAACATTTTCCATTTAAGAATCATACAAAACAAATAATTCTTTTATTTATTTATTTATTTTCCCATAAAAATAAGCAGTAAAAAATTGTATTGTAATGGTGCATAAAAAATTGCAACAAAATTCTTCACCAAAAATTGTATTTTATCAAAAATGTAAAATGTGTATTTAAATTACAAAGGAATTAATCATTTTAAATATTCAGTTTAAATTGTAATTTAAGTACACTGAATGTGCAAAAAAACTCCATCAAAATTCATACTCATAAGTACAAAATACAATGTGTAATTGTTGTTTCTGCAACAAATGGGCTGAGCATGGGAGTTTCAGGGGCATATATGAAATTGTCTCTCAAATCGCAGCATAACTCTGTAAAGATTTTCACACTACAGATCTCACAGGTTTTTTTTTGCTAGTTAAAATGTGACAAACTTTTCTCAAAATTCTCAAAATACTTAAAGGGACAGTCAACACTTCCGTTAACATGATTTGGTATTGAAAATAAAAAAACGAAGACCTGCCTGCACTATACCCCTCCTGCCTTGCCGCCTTGCTTCTGTCCTAATCAGCGTCGCTAACTTCTCTAATAACCGGTAAATATGGCAGCTGAACTCCCCCCACCGTTACGTAGCTGCCTTCTTCTTCAACTGATAAGCAAATCAGAATCCAGTCCTCGGACAGAAATTGCACGCGCGTGGGCGAATAAAGTCTGTTAGTACTCACAACCAGATGGTCCTATGAGGTAAAGGCATGTTTAAATAAACCTATCTTTTGTATTATAGTTGGTCTGAGTTTACATGGAAACCCAGCAGAGTTGGCTTTACCATTGATTCAATTATGTCTATCTATAATCCTCTGGAGGATAATGGCTTGATGATAAAGTATATTGTTTGGTTCCCCAAGCCCACCTGAGTCTAATGATCTATATTTTGTTGACTGCTTTACTTGTCAGTTTATTGAGCCCCAGATATAAGTATTAATACACAACTAAGATATGTGAGGGTAAGGGAGATAGGCATCACTTGGGTAATATATCCAATTCTAGGCAATGTAGTCATTTTTATAGTTAGAATTTATCCCCAACATGAAAGTGACCTTCCAGCCCAGTCAACCAAATCCCTCTGTGTGTTATCTAACAGTTTTTGAGAAAAGCAAATGGCAGCACTCCGGGGAAAAAAATATTTTTAAAATCCATATTAAAATAACACACTCCAACACACAGAGGACAAACAGGACAATCCTTATGCGTTTCGTGCCTGTCGGCACCTAATCACAGTTTTCTGTTGATCAGTTAAATAATTTGTGCAGAAAAGTCAAAAGCTCTATGACTAAATAGCAATGGGAACTAAGTTGCCTTTTACAATAACAAATGGTCTGCTGTCTAGAGTAATCCAGATCTGTCAAAGTTATATTGATGGTTTCTGAGCTTTTTGCAAACTGAATGTGAAAAGGGAGGATAGAGATAATAACACATTATCTGCATACATAGTTCATTGCTATTAATTTGAGCCTTTGAAAGACCCGTATTCTCTTTTTTTTTATTGTTAGATGCCAGGTGTTATTACTCATTACAAATGGGTCAGAGAGTAATCCATTAACCTTGATTCTTCAGTGGAGGGGAGTAAAAGCTATTTTCAAACCAAATGTAAATGTTTTTAACACTTCAAACTGGAATTTCCCATTTATAGATATGTTTTTATGCATTTTATAGTTTATATAAAACATAAAAAATATATTTTATTTTCAGAGATAAGTTACCTTTATTAAAAGGGACAGTAGAAACCAAATTGCTGGAATATTTGTGGTTATCTGTTTTTGTTGCACTCATGAGAATAGTCTGGTATTTATTTCTAAACAAACAACAATGGCCTAGATTACAGTGCAGTGATTATTTTTTATCGCACATGAGCGCTAACTGCACTCAAGGTAAAAAAAAATTGCATTCCCAGTTTAGCGGTGGTATTACAAGTTGAAAGGAAAAAGTTAGGTGCAATAACTTCAGGACCTCGGATATTATGACCGTTCAAACTTTCTCTACCCAAAGAATATGAAGTGTGCTAAAGAAAGCCTTTTCTATTTATCTTTTTGTGTGCTAACCTGAAGTTGCACCAGACCAACTGCACTAAAGCCAAAGGTGCATTAGAAATACTCAAATTCCTATATTCTTTTATTCTTTTGATAAATGAATAATTCTATATATATGTTTTAGTAAAATATATATACCTATATATCTATATGAATAATATATTCATATAGATAGATATATATTGTGTATAAATATATATGTCTGTGTATAAATATATATATATATATATATATATATATATATATATATATATATATATATATATATATATATATATATATATATATTAAAAGAGGGCAAGCAATTACGGTTACTGTAGTCATCCACCTAGGGTGTTTCCGGATGCACTCACTAGGCTTTTTTAATTGTTACCATTTATTGTAAAGTTTCGGGGTGTCACCCCCTTCGTCAGATATTGAAAAATGACATATAATATTTTTAAATGTCTGACGAAGGGGATGACACCCCCAAAACGTTACAATAAATGGTAACAATTAAAAAATCCAAGTGAGTGCTTCCAATTTCTGGCAAGATATATATGTATCTATTTAAAAATAACATTTTCTTCTAATTGAAGAAATAGGAATTTCAAGTGTTTTTATTCAAAATACTTTATAAACATCTTAAAATTAAAAATGATATTGCATATTTTAAGGTATTTGACTTTGAAGGCCTCAAAAGAGAGAATGTGTGTATATATATATATATATATATGTGTGTATGTGTGTGTGTATGTGTACATATGTATGTGTCTGAGTGTGGGTGTGTATATGTGTATATATGTATGTGTGCTCATACAAACACATAAATACACATATATGTATACATATAAACATATATCCACATACATACAAACATACACACATTTTACATTACAAACACTTTTAAGCCCTTCTCCATCAAACACCTTGCCATATACCAAATCCCTTTTTAACCCTTTTAAAACAATTTTTTTTTTAAGTATTTTATTGAGGTGTTCAAAACATACATAAAGTGGTAAGACTTTAACACTCTAAGAGAATGTTGCTTTTAGTACATTATAAGAAGTTACAACTCTATTAACATATAAATTGACGACAGTAATATCATATTGGTGTACATAAAAAATACAGATATTCGTCACGAAGATATAGTGCGGATAAGTTTTTAATAAAGATACAATGAAGAGTAGTCTAGAATAATATTAAGTCTGTATGGCAAGGACCTCTTTTTCTGTATTATAAATTGGGCAATGGTAACTACAGCTCAGGTATTTTATGGGCTAAATCGAAGATGACTCTTATGGAGATTAAAGGTAACTCATAGGGTCACTTGAGGGCTAATTAATAAATATCTAGTTCCATAGAGGCTTTAAAGTGTATATATGGTGAGCATAGTTAGTGAGTATGGGAAGGAAGGTGGGGAAGTATTTTAGAGGTATAAGATACAGCTTGAGTTCAAATGTTGATGGGGGAGGTTAATAAATGTTGGCGGAGGATATATATCACCTGAAGAGGAGAATAGAATATAGGAAGGTGAAGGAGGCAGTTAGATTATGATTTCGGGAGGGAAGTAGCTGTGGGTGTATGTGGTTTTTCAGCTAGACAATGATCATGGATTTGAAGATCTCTATAGGGACAGACTAAGATATAACAAACAAGCTCATATAAAATATGTTTAATGTTAAAAAGAAACCTAGGAGTTGGCAGGCATGAAATAGATTGCTGTTAGAGAAGACTGTGTAATATGGTTTAACATGAGGTTACGTCAGTGAATCACCAATACTACCAGGATGTGCTTGAATTAGTTATAGAGTACCGGGAAACAGAATTAAACATATAAGGCATATAACTTATATCCACATGGAGAAGCTGGAAATTAGTAGATCCCAGAATATAGTGGTATTAATGAAACTAATGAGCTTGTAATATTTTTTACACAAATACAAACCACATAAAAGGTATCAATAAAATTATTACAATTAATCACACTCATTTGAGGTCTAGCAGTGGCTTTAAATACAGATAGACCAGGGAAAAGAATATATCAACCACATTTCCGCATGATCTAGGGTAGATTAAGGGGACTTAGCTAGAGCTGAGGTGACAAATAAAATATACATTACAAAGGTAGTGAGTAACACACATGCTAAGGGCAGTTAATAATATTCAATACAAATAACAGCTATAAATGAACTGGCTATGTGGGAATCTCTATAGAGGCAACCTAGGATATAAATGCCTGCTGGATATATTACTTACATCCATGGAGTGTAACTGAATAGTTGTTAGCACAGGAAACACTATTACTCCATCTGTGTGCCTTAATATTGTTAAAGGAAATGGTAGTCATATGAAGGCAATAAATAGCTCTGCATATGGGGAGCCTCGCTAGAGTAATATTGTATTTTCCTATAGACTCAAATAGATTAAATAGTGCTACCTAAGAGTTGAGCAAACAATAAAGCAAACATTGCTAAAACAGCATATAGGATACATTCAGAGGTCAGTTTCTTAAGTTCAGCCCATAAAACAATCTTATATACTAGAAACCTTACAACATTAGTAAATGCTAATAATCTTTGAAGTACAAATTGTTAATGAGCATATGCTGAAACTTAGAACTACATGTTATATGGGGGAAGTTCACCGGATCATGTAGAAATCCTCTCTAGCCTACTCCTGATCTACAGCCAGTCTGCATGCAACAGTAATTATCCGAGGTGTCGCATGTGACAAGATCGGAATCTCGAGGCCATAACACATATAGGTCACTCGGTTCAGAGGAAAATGGCAGTTCAATCACCCAGTCTCTACCCTCCACATTTCTCTCAGGCAAAAGAACAGCAAGCTCCATGACTCGTCCGTGGGAGTCGGCCGCATCTCCCCGGAACGGGCCCATGGGTAGGAGAACAAGATGCAGTGTGTCACTGAATCATGGGGTAAGAGGCATTGGTTCCCACAGATTCTGCCAGTTACCAGCAGAAGGGCCTCGCCACAACATCAACTTTCATCTGACTCTTCGGTGGTATGCTTACTGCGTCGAGTGGTAAGCTGTCAGCGCAGTGCCGGTTTGTAAGATTGTCTGCGACATCTTCCAAAATTTTACCAAACCTCTCTGTCACATACAGAGAAAGCTGTTTCATAGGGGGTGTGCTCTCTTCCGGCTCTGTGATGTCAGCTCCTGAGCTTTGTAAAGTGGCTATTTTCCTCTCGTAGATACGTATCTCTGATAATGTTTGTGAGATCATTAAACCTCCTTATAGCTTTGTGCTACAGTTCTTTCAGCAGAATGACTATGTTTGAATGAAACTCCTCCATCTTGGGTCGGTATAAAAATAGCGTAACCCGGCTAGCTGACAAACCGGGAGGTGGGGGTGATAGTAGAATGACTCAGGCCTATAACTTTGACCCAGTCGGATTGGATCTTGTGTAAATATAATTGTGGAGTTAATGATATCAGTCGACTCCCAATCTTCTCCTTAGTTAATATCCAAGGCTATATTGCAGGATGGTAAATTAACTTAGAGATAATCCGTAGATTGCTGTGATTATCGTAGGAGATACTGAGTTTAGCATCTGATCATGGCCATGGCTTGGACACGCCCCCCTATTAAAACCTTTTTACAAAAATAAATGTTATATTTTTTTATCATAAATGTCTATATATAAGTGTAATACTTTATTTTAATATGCTTTACATGTGTTTTTTGTAGTACTTACACATTACTTCAGGTCTCAGGTGACACTAATTCTTCTAGCGCTATATGGGCTTTTGCTTGAGGGCAAATTTTAGTGTGGTCCAGCAATACTGCTTATCCTGTCCTACGCTAACATTAGTGCACCATTTGTAATCTGAGCCAATGGAGCCTATCTATCAAGCTCCGAAAGGAGCTTGATGGCCCGTGTTTCTGGCGAGTCTTCAGACTCGCCAGAAACAGTAGTTATGAAGCAGCGGTCACAAAGACCGCTGCTTCATAACCCTGTCCGCCTGCTCTGAGCAGGCGGACAGGAATCGCAACAATTCAACCCGATCGAGTACGATCGGGTTGATTGACACCTCCCTGCTGGCGGCCGATTGGCCACGAGTCTGCAGGGGGCGGCGTTGCACCAGCAGCTCTTGTGAGCTGCTGGTGCAATGCTGAATACAGAGAGCGTATTGCTTTCCAAATTCAGCAATGTCTTGCAGACCTGATCCGTACTGTCGGATCAGGTCCGCAAGACATTTCTTAAATATGCCTCACAGTCTTTATATATGGGGTGAGAATGAAAATGTACACTATTTGTTTTCCTTTGTCTAAGGCATAACAGGTGAAAATATCACATTTATTTTCATTAGTAAGAAATATGATAAATGAGTGGGCTCTTTAACAAATCAATAAATTGACAAATCTATGCAACAACAAAAGTAATGGATTAATTTATAAGTTTGAGGCCAATACTCTAAAGGTAGGAAAGACTTTTCTGCATTTGTGAAATGTTTCAAATTTACACTATTCAAGAACAAGTAAGGGCCAGATTATGTTAGCGCCTGAGCAAAAGGGGTTTATCGCGGGTGTTTTCGTTCATCGTGCTTACCGCTGGTATTATGAGTTGAAAGTAAATGCGATTGCGTGAGCGCAAATACGATTTCCGGTAGAATAATTTTCACGATTTCATAAATCTGATGAACTATTTAGCAAAATAAAAAAGTTGCGCAAAACACAACAAAAATACATTACAAAGTATAGTTCCACTCATAGATTAGATTACAAGTTTTGCATTCCGATTTTAAAAATCAGAATACAGCCATTACGAGTCTTGTTGGTATAGCTATACCACAAGCATTTTAGCCTGTAATGCAACATCAATCTTGCACTAAAAAAATGACGTTTTTGCGTGGGATATCCATAGCACCAGTATTACAGGTTGTGTGGTGAAGCTAAAATGCTTGCATTCCAGCCAATACCGTCACAATCCGTTCTGCCATCTGAGACCAGTAGTTATGAGTATTGCGCAACAAAACTGTTACACAAAACTCATAACTAAAATGTTTTACGAAGTACACTAACACCCATAAATGACCTATTTTCCCCTATTCCACCACCCTCCCGCATCGCAAACACTATATTAAACCTATTAACCCCTAATCTGCCGTTTAAGACATTGCCGCCACTAATAAAATTTATTAACCCATATTCTGCCGCTCCCTGACATTTTCACCACTATAATAAAGTTATTAACCCCTATTCCCCCACCCCCCAACATGGCCCACACTATAGTAAGGTCATTAACCCCCTAAACCTCTATCCTCCCACATCACCACCACTAAATAAACCTATTAACCCCTATTAACCCCTAAACTGCCAGCCCCCCTAACCCTAAAAACCCCCTAACTTTAAATTAAAATTACAATATCCCTATCTTAAAATAAATAAAAACTTACCTGTAAAATTAAAAAAACCTAAATTTAAACTAACAATTAACTTAACAACTATTATATTAAAAATAAAATAACTATAAATTAAATAAACTAAATTACACATTAAAAAAACTAACACTACTAAAAAAAATAATTCTATTAAATTACAAAAAAAAACAAACACTAAATTACAAAAAATAACAAACACTAAATTATGAAAAATAACAAACAAAATTATCCAAAATAAAAACAATGACACCAAATCTAATAGCCCTATAAAAATAAAAGTCCCCCCAAAATAATAAAAAACCCTAGCCTGCAATAAACTACCAATAGCCCTTAAAGAAATTACAGTTACTGAAATTCTATTGACTGATTTGAATTGCCAATAGAATTTCAGTAGCTCTTATCCTACTGGCTGATTTGAACTGCCAATAGGATTTCAGTAGCTCTTATCCTATTGGCTGATTTGAATTTCAACAATCAAATCAGCCAACAGGAATGCAAGGGACGCCATTTTGAAAAGACTCCCTTACATTGAAGATTCAGTGTACAGCGGTGACCATATGCAGAGGACGCTCCGCACTGGATGTCTTGAAGGATGGACTCGCTCTGCGCTGCTGGGATGAAGATAGAAGATGCCACCTGGATGAAGATAGAAGATGCCGCCTGGATGGATGAAGACCTCGCCGCCTGGATGAAGACTTCAAGCTGCCTGGATGGCCGGACTTCAAAAACTGTAAGTCGATCGTCGGGGGTTAGTGGGGTTTTTTTTAACTTTTTGGGGTGGCTTTCTTAAAAGAGCTAAATTCCCTTTTCATGGAATACAAAAGAGCTAAATGCCCTTTAAGGGCAATGCCCATACAAATGACCTTTTCAGGGCAATGGGTAGCTTAGGATTTTTTAGAGTTAGGTTTTTATTTTCGGAGGTTGGTTGGGTGGTGGGTTTTACTGTTGGGGGGTCTTTGTATTTTTTTACAGGGAAAATAGCTGATTTCTTTAGGGCAATGTCCTACAAAAGGCGATGAAGTCCTCACCGACTGGATGAAGACTTCACGCTGCCTGGATGGCCAGACTTCAAAAACTGTAAGTGGATCGTTGGGGGTTAGTATTAAGTTTTTTTTTTTACTTTTTTGGGGTGGTTTTTTTTTTAGAATAGGGTTTGGGCAAAATAGCTGATTTCTTTAGGGCAATATCCTACAAAAGGCCATTTTAAGGGCTATTGGTAGTTTATTGTAGGGTAGGGGTTTTTTTATATTGTTTTTTTTTTTATAGGGCTATTAGATTAGGTGTAATTGTTTTTATTTTGGATAATTTCGTTTGTTATATTTCGTAATTTAGTGTTTGTTATTTTTTTAATTTAGTATTTTTTATTTTTTGTAATTTTAGATTTATTTTTTATAGTAGTGTTTATAGTAGGGTTTTTTTAATGTGTAATTTAGTTTATTTAATTTGTAGTTATTTTAATTTTAGTCTAATAGTTATGTTAGGTTGTTAGTTTAAACTCAGGTTTTTTAATTTAACAGGTAAGTATTTATTTATTTTAAGATAGGGATATTGTAATTTTAATTTAAAGTTAGAGGGTTGTTAAGTTTGGGGTTTATAGGTTAATAAGCGCCTAGATTTAGAGTTTTGTCGGTAAAGACCCGCAGTGCTAACGCTGCTTTTTTTTCCAGCGCACCCTTAAGACAGCGCTTGTATTTAGAGTTGTCTGAATGGCTGCGTTAGCCTCAGAAAAGGGAGCGTTGAGCATAATTTAGCTCCACTTCAACCCTCAATACCAGCGTTGCCTACGGTAGCGGTAAGCTCGAAAAACGTGCTCGTGCACGATATCCCCATAGGAAACAATGGGGCTGAGCTGGCTGAAAAAAAACCTAACACCTGCAAAAAAGCAGCGTTCAGTTCCTAACGCAGCCCCATTGTTTCCTATGGGGAAACACTCTCTAAGTCTACACCTAACACCCCTAACCTTACACTTATTAACCCCTAATCTGCCGCCCCCGCTATCGCTGACACCTACATTATATTATTAACCCCTAATCTGCCGCTCCGTACACCGCCGCAACCTACATTATACCTATGAACCCCTAATCTGCTGCCCCTAACATCGCTGACACCTATATTATATTTATTAACCCCTAATCTGCCCCCCCAACCGTCGCCGTCACCTAACTACACTTATTAACCCGTAATCTGCCGACCGGACCTCGCCGCCACTATAATAAATGCATTAACCCCTAAACCGCCGCACTCCCGCCTCACAAACACTATAATAAATTGTATTAACCCCTAATCTGCCCCCCCAACTGTCGCCACCACATAACTACACTTATTAACCCCTAATCTGCCGACCGGACCTCGCCGCCACTATAATAAATGTATTAACCCCTAAACCGCCGCACTCCCGCATCGCAAACACTACAATATATTGCATTAACCCCTAATCTGCCCTCCCTAACATCGCCACCACCTACCTACAAATATTAAGCCCTAATCTCCCGCCCCCAACATCGCCGCTACTATAATAAAGTTATTAACCCCTAAACCTAAGTCTAACCCTAACCCTAACACCCCCCTAAATTAAATATAATTTAAATTAATCTAAATAAATTTACTATAATTAAATAAATTATTCCTATTTAAAACTAAATACTTACCTATAAAATAAACCCTAATATAGCTACAATATAACTAATAGTTACATTGTAGCTATTTTAGGATTTATATTTATTTTAAGGCAACTTTGTATTTATTTTAACTAGGTACAATAGCTATTAAATATTTAAGAACTATTTAATAGCTACCTAGTTAAAATAATTACAAAATTACCTGTAAAATAAATCCTAACCTAAGTTACAAATACACCTAACACTACACTATCAATAAATTAATTAAATAAATTACCTACAATTAGCTAAACTAAAATACAATTAAATAAACTAATCTATAATACAAAAAAAACACTAAATTACAGAAAATAAAAAAAAAATATTACAAGAAGTTTAAACTAATTACACCTAATCTAAGCCCCCTAATAAAATAATAAAGCCCCCCAAAATAAAAAATGACCTACCCTATTCTAAATTACAAAGTAATCAGCTCTTTTACCAGCCCTTAAAAGGGCTTTTTGCGGGGCATTGCCCCAAAGTAATCAGCTCTTTTACCTGTAAAGAAAAATACAATACCCCCCCAACATTAAAACCCACCACCCACATACCCCTACTCTAACCCACCCAAAAAAAACCTTTAATAAACCTAACACTAACCCCCTGAAGATCTCCCTACCTTGAGTCATCTTCATTCAGCCGAGCCAAATTCTTAATCCAAGTGGAGCAAGAAGAGGTCCTTCATCCGGTAGAAGTCTTCATCCAAGTGGGGCAAGAAGAGGTCCTCCATCCGGTAGAAGTCTTCATTCAAGCGGGGTCTTCTATCTTCATCCATCCGGAGCGGAGCGGAGCCATCTTCCATACAGCCGACACAGAGCCATCCTCTTCAACCAACGGACTAACGATGAATGACGGTTCCTTTAAGGGACATCATCCAAGATGGCGTCCCTCAAATTCCGATTGGCTGTTCCGATCAGATAAATAGAATGCAAGGTCAATCCGATTGGCTGATTGGATCAGCCAATCGGATTGAACTTCAATCTGATTGGCTGATTGAATCAGCCAATCAGATATTTCTTACCTTAATTCCAATTGGCTGATAGAATCCTATCAGCCAATCGTAATTCGAGGGATGCCATCTTGGATGATGTCTCTTAAAGGAACTGTCATCCGTCGTTAGTCTGTCGGTTGAAGAGGATGGCTCCGCGTCGGCTGTATGGAAGATGGCTCCGCTCCGCTCCGCTCCGGATGGATGAAGATAGAAGACACCGCTTGGATGAAGACTTCTACCGGATGGAGGACCTCTTCTTGCCACGCTTGGATGAAGACTTCTAACGGATGGAGGACCTCTTCTTGCTCCGCTTGGAGGAAGAATTCAGCTCGGCTGAGTGAAGACGACTCAAGGTAGGGAGATCTTCAGGGGGTTAGTGTTAGGTTTATTTAAGGGGGTTTTGGGTGGGTTAGAGTAGGGGTATGTGGGTGGTGGGTTTTAATGTTGGGGGGGTATTGTATTTTTCTTTACAGGTAAAAGAGATGATTACTTTGGGGCAATGCCCCGCAAAAAGCCCTTTTAAGGGCTGGTAAAAGAGCTGATTACTTTGCAATTTAGAAATTAAAGTAGTGAGATACTTTAGAAATATAATACATATTAGGTCCCCAACATAATTATTCCTAATAAACAGGAGGAAATAAGTTTTTCATTTTTGTACTAATTAATAGGGTGGGGGGTGCTCAATATCCTGGATAAATATAGAAAAATTATGTAGAGAAAAATGTATATAACAGAGCACTCAAATGGTACTAATAATAAATGGTTCTATATGATGAGTTTGCAGGATAGGGTAATATATAAAACGTAACTTTTAATATTTGTTAAAATTAAAATATATTGTGACAAACATTCACACAATCAGGTGTATATAAAAACATTTAAAATAAATGATAAATGCTGAGATACCGGGTATTAAAGGGCCATAATACCCAAATGTTGAAACACTTGAAAGTGATGCAGCATAGCTGTAAAAAGCTGATTAGAAAATATCACTTGAACATCTCTATGTAAAAAAGGAAGATATTTTACCTCAAAAGTTCCTCAGTAGCCACCTCCCATTGTAAAGGATTTCTAAGCAGCATTTTAGTGTGTTTGTCCTGGGACATCTGAAGGGACTAGCATCGTGCACTCTCATATTATTTCACCAATCAGGTAAAGGAAGCTTACTATGAAATCTCATGAGAGTTAAGTCAAATCTCATGAGATCACAGTAAGAGTTCATGACCTCAGCACTGCTGATGCTGATTGGCTGCTGTTCATTTCTTCATTTTTTTTAATTTTTTTACCTGCAGCTGGGAGCAGCTGAGTATTACTTTTTACACAGAACTTACTCTGCTGAGCTGAGGAAATTGTGAGGTAAAATATCTTCCTTTTTTACATAGAGATGCTCAGGTGATATTTTCCTGTCAGCTTTTTACAGTTACACTGCATCAGTTTCAAGTGATTTAGCATATGAGTATTATGTCCCTTTAACCATTAACAGTGTGTTAAGTGGGTAGGTCTGGCAAGGAAGCACCATAAAATGCTCACGGATTGTACGGAAACTAGTCTAAAAAGAGGATTGACCTCACACAAAATTAACTGACTGGTGCAATACTGGAGCGGTGCTATCACTTGTCAGAATCCCACACGATTGAATTAGCTCAAATAAAGTTACACTCAAACTCCTATAATTATACTGGGCTGTAGTGAGCCTGTTCACAACTCAACAGCCAGAAAAAGATACCAACGAAATAACTTGTATGTCAATATCTAATATCACTATTGCGGTATTTAACACACTAACAAATCAACACTCAGCATTTATCAGAGCGCCTGATGCGCATTTCGCCACGTCCGTGGCTTTCTCAAAGGCTAACCCGTCCTGCCTCATACTAAGAGCTTAAATATTACTTGGAGCCAATCACGGGTGAGTATTCGTACACACCCCTAAGCACTGGCCAATCACCTATAATCTGTCCTATTGGTTAGTCGGACATCACATGACTTTGCGATGACATGTACAGGTAGGCGTGACCTATCACGCTAATGTCAACAATAGTGAGTGTGAACACTCAGGAGAATTAGATCAGAGGGAAATAAGTACTGTATAGTTTATACTGGATTACATATATTCTGATACAGCCTGGTGAACGATTTGCATGTTACATGTCCATAATATCACCACCAATATTTGCGCTACTAGTTTCTTGTTGTATCATCATACTTATCTGAATTACCAGAAATATCAAAACATGTAATCACATGTGTGGTTAGGTATATCCAAAAATTATGGGCGGCGGATAGTCCCATCTTGATTTCAAGAGAAATATATATATAATTAGATATATGGTTACAGGGAAAAATCGTCAGGGTATTTTTCGTGTCTGCCATACACAGTTATTAGGGTTTTCATTAAGATACCACACATTGCTAATAGGATTATACCATAAGGAGCAAAAAAACACTATCAAGTAAATACTCCTAAATACACTATTATTTAAAACTCCGCATTGTGTGATTAAAGAAATATTATTGTAACATACATGCTTATTTCTCATTCGGACCACGATAACTTCATATCTTGGTACTATATAATAACTACAATATATGCAGTGTGTTATATGGGTTACAGATCATAAGTAACTCCATGTCTTTATCCATATCAATTATGGTGTAGTTTATATAGCCACAGGTATACCTACATTAACCATCTCAGTGCCAAACACAATTAAAGATCTCATGACACAAGAGACTTCATTCTCAATGATAATGTTAATTTGTACATCTTAAACTGTCTCTTTGAAGCAGTGAGTATCACGAAAACCATATTAAATAGAATAAGAACTTCTTTGAGTCTTATTTCATGCTCTATCATCTATTAATATAGTAAACACATAGTTAAATTTATGGCTTTGTGTCTTTATTTGTTCTGTTGAAATTAATGTGTGTATCTTAGTGTTAATGACTATATGATGATTCATATTCCTCATGTTAGATAAATTATCAAGCGGATAACAGTTGATTGTAACATATGTTGTTATATTTTTACAAATTTCAACTGACTGACCCTTGTTATTGGTCATAATAATATACAAACAAGTATTCTGATTATCAAATTCACAAGAAAGAATTATATCCATCTTGTTCATTGAGACCTAACGGTGCTAGAGTGTCCAACCAGAATATCCAGTGGCACTCAGCTTGGAGTAGCATGCTTTCCACATTTCCTGCTCTAATACCTGGTTTTATTACTTGCAGTACTGATGCTTTAAGTTCGGGTTTAGTGCCATGATTCTTTAGATAATGCTTGGCAACAGGTGTGAGATTCTTGCCTTTCTCTTGATCTTTCAGACAGTTCTTTATACTACTTATATGTTCACCCAGTCGCGTACGTAGCTCTCGTGTGGTTATCCCGATGTACCTTTTGCCACATTTACATAATAGACAATATACCACATTTTTGGTTTTACAATTGGCAAAGCCTAGCATCCTTTTCTTGCTTCCTGTTCGAGTCACATATTCTCTCTCATTTGAGATATATTGACAAAAACTGCATGTACCGCATGCATATGTTCCACGAACAAATACATATGTGGAACATATGCATGCGGTACATGCAGTTTTTGTTTATTTTTCCCTGTAACCATATATCTAACTATATATATATTTCTCTTGAAATCAAGATGGGACTATCCGCCGCCCATAATTTTTGGATATACCTAACCACACATGTGATTACATGTTTTGATATTTCTGGTAATTCAGATAAGTATGATGATACAACAAGAAACTAGTAGCGCAAATATTGGTGGTGATATTATGGACATGTAACATGCAAATCGTTCACCAGGCTGTATCAGAATATATGCAATCCAGTATAAACAATACAGTACTTATTTCCCTCTGATCTAATTCTCCTGAGTGTTCACGCTCACTATTGTTGACATTAGCGTGATAGGTCACGCCTACCTGTACATGTCATCGCAAAGTCATGTGACGTCCGACTAACCAATAGGACAGATTATAGGTGATTGGCCAGTGCTTAGGGGTGTGTACGAATACTCACCCGTGATTGGCTCCAAGTAATATTTAAGCTCTTAGTATGAGGCAGGACGGGTTAGCCTTTGAGAAAGCCACGGACGTGGCAAAATGCGCATCAGGCGCTCTGATAAATGCTGAGTGTTGATTTGTTAGTGTGTTAAATACCGCAATAGTGATATTAGATATTGACATACAAGTTATTTCGTTGGTATCTGTTTCTGGCTGTTGAGTTGTGAACAGGCTCACTACAGCCCAATATAATTATAGGAGTTTGAGTGTAACTTTATTTGAGCTAATTCAATCGTGTGGGATTCTGACAAGTGATAGCACTGCTCCAGTATTGCACCAGTCAGTTAATTTTGTGTGAGGTCAATCCTCTTTTTAGACTAGTTTCCGTACAATCCGTGAGCATTTTATGGTGCTTCCTTGCCAGACCTACCCACTTAACACACTGTTAATGGTTAATACCCGGTATCTCAGCATTTATCATTTATTTTAAATGTTTTTATATACACCTGATTGTGTGAATGTTTGTCACAATATATTTTAATTTTAACAAATATTAAAAGTTACGTTTTATATATTACCCTATCCTGCAAACTCATCATATAGAACCATTTATTATTAGTACCATTTGAGTGCTCTGTTATATCCATTTTTCTCTACATAATTTTTCTATACTTTGCAATTTAGAATAGGGTAGGGCATTTTATTATTTTGGGGGGCTTTTTTATTTTATTAGTGGGCTTAGATTAGGTGTAATTAGTTTAAACTTCTTGTAAAAAAATTATTTTCTGTAATTTAGTGTTTGTTTGTTTTTTGTATTATAGATTAGTTTATTTAATTGTATTTTATTTTAGCTAATTGTAGGTAATTTATTTAATTAATTTATTGATAGTGTAGTGTTAGGTGTATTTGTAACTTAGGTTAGGATTTATTTTACAGGTAATTTTGTAATTATTTTAAAAGCTATTGTACCTAGTTAACTATTTAAAAGCTATTGTACCTAGTTATAATAAATACAAAGTTGCCTGTAAAATAAATATAAATCCTAAAATAGCTGCAATGTAACTATTAGTTATATTGTAGCTATATTAGGGTTTATTTTATAGGTAAGTATTTAGTTTTAAATAGGAATAATTTATTTAATTATAGTAAATTTATTTAGATTAATTTAAATTATATTTAACTTAGGGGGGTGTTAGGGTTAGGGTTAGACTTAGGTTTAGGGGTTAATAACTTTATTATAGTGGCGGCGACGTTGGGAGAGATTAGGGGTTAAAATTTGTAGGCAGGTGGCGGCGATGTTTGGGAGGGCAGATTAGGGGTTAATACAATTTATTATAGTGTTTGCGAGGCGGGAGTGCAGTGGTTTAGGGGTTAATACATTTATTATAGTGGCGGCGAGGTCCGGGCGGCAGATTAGGGGTTAAGGGGGCTAATTAACACATTTAATATAGTATATAACCAGCTTGTTTGAGAGTACCATATTCGGTACTGATCTGGAAGTACTTGCTCTTCTGTTATTTTCCATATTACCAATGTCTCCCTTCATTCTCCCCTTTGTTCATTTTTGAACCCCATTTTAGTGCTATATATAGACTGATCATTTCTAGACTCCATCCCTCTAGTACTGACTACCCTCCAGGTTCCTTGCACTACAGCCCCTGTATTGGGTGTTCGTGTCGAGACCTCGAGATTTAGCCTCATTTAGGCACGCAGCTCTTTCTCCTACTCATCCCTGTGGCCCATTGGATTTCACGTTGCTGTGTTTTTAAATTTAGGCCATTTTTTCTTTATTTTTTCACCTGTTTTTATCCAAATTAGTTATAAAAGTTGAGTTTTAATTTGATCTTAACCAGACATTTAAACCTGTATTTTGCTGTTCCTATGTACATTATCCCCGTAATACAGGTTTGTTGAGTGCTATCCGTACATTCTTGTTCAGTTTTCAACTAAATTTGTCTCACATAGGGGAATATGTTCTAAGTATTTATAAATAGATATTTCTCTATATATCGATATATATATATATCTCTGCCTATATATAATTAATATATGTACTCTGTATATAGATAGATAGATAGATAGATAGATAGATAGATAGATGATAGATAGATAGATAGATAGATAGATAGATAGATAGATAGATAGATAAAAATTGTACCAAAAAAAACATCAGATATATGTAGAAATATTTATTTATGAATAAGTGGAATATATTCTGTTATGTGAAGAACATTTGAATTTTAAATATGAGAATATGCAATCGGGTTTGCGCGAGAATGGGGTATTTTTTTCCACTTTTTTTCTTTGGGGAAATACGTAAACGCGTACACAATATTCTATCTTCGGCTTTTTGCAGTTGTCGGGTTAGCACGAGAGTGAGTTTCAACTCATAATATGAGCGCAACCTGGCGTGCACAAAAAGCTTACTTCTAGCGCTATCAAAGCTCGAGCAGAAGCGTTAATTTACGCTCCACTTGTAAACTGGCCCTAAATGTTCCTATCAGTTGATTGATTTCTGTGTCAACCAATAAGTTATCTTTGCTTTTGTTCTTGGCCAATCATAACCTTACTAAAAAAGTCACAGTTAAGCTTTCATGATTTACATAGAGCATACAATATTACACATTTAAACAACTTTCCAATTTACTTCCATTATCTAATTTGCTTTGCTCTCTTGTTATCCTTTGTTGATAAGCATACCTAGGTAGACTCAGAAGCAATAATCCACTGGTGAGAACTAGCTGCTGATAGGTGACTCAACATATGTCTTATGTCACTGGCTCTCCTGATGTGTCCAGCAATATGCAAGGCGAATTTTATTGCATGTCTAGTTAAAAATCTATTATGTGATTGATGTAGCGCACCCCCACTACCCAACATGCAGATGATAGCACTCCCTAGTCTATCACTTGATTGAAAAAAACTTTGCACTAATAAGAGCAAAAAATAGGACCGATATTGATTGTGCTTGAAGGATATTTACGCACAATAGTGCTAAAATTTTTGCACTACTTTTGTAATATAGGCCTATGTTTTTTAAAGTGATTTTTTTTTCAACATTGTTTCAAAGGAACACACTAAGATGACAGTAACAATGTGAATGTGATTCTGGAACCTAGAAAAATATTATACTGTAAGTCTGGCATTATACATATGCAGTATTTCTTTTACATGGATATTTCTTATCAAGATTATACACAAATCAGCTTAGCTGTGAGCAGGAGTCATCTTCCATATCACATTTACAGTTGCTATGTGTTGAATAAAATTTTCCAACACTAAATTGAGTTTCATGAGCAGAACGCAACTGACAGTTCTTGGATCGGTGAATTATTGCTATTTGTTATATATATATATATATATATATATATATATATATATATATATATATATATATATATATATATATATATATATATATATAAAATTGCAGAGGTGAACGGCACTCACGAGTATGTCAGCTACCTGGTGCTCACACTAGGGAGAGACAAACAGTAAAGCAGTTATGGATCCCACGGACGGACTCCGTGTTGCAGCAAGGACCCAAGAAAAGCAGGCACACAGGTTTTTTCAAAAACACTCCGGTTTATTTGCAAAGTTGATTACCAAACGTTTCGGCTCACACACGAGCCTTTGTCAATGGTGTACAAAAGCAAATGTGGAAAACTAGAGCACAAACTAACCTTAAATACCCACCCAGCCCAAGTGATAGACCAATCAGAGAGAGTAACTGCGGCACACCCACTCACACAGACCTAAACAGCTTATTGCCGGGCTCAATGTGGGCGTCACGTGACGTCATCACGTTACCGCCGTCCTGTGTGTAACCATGGAAACATGCGTAACCATGGAGACAAAACATACACAAATGTACTGTGCGGGTGCGCTGGCGGGTACACAAATAGTCTATAATTTAAGTAAACGACCTCTTACAGGTGACGAATTAAAAGTCCTTAATAGAGGATTGTCCTTTGTACCCACCCCCCACTGTGACCTTTTTGATTTGATGGTAGACATGGGTAGATTCCAACGGCAGTTGAAGCTTAAAGACTTCTTTAAAGATAAGGAGAATCAGACCCCTAAACAATTTAAAGCAAGCAGCACCTTTGAGCCGACTAACACACATTCGTCAATAAAAACATTCCACCATATCTGTACAACCACCCTTACTGAACTACACAAAGATATGCCTCTGCCAAGAGACAACATTACAAGTGCTGAAAGACGGGCAATTAAGTCTCTGTCCACTGACAAGGACATAGTCATAAGGCCAGCGGATAAGGGTGGGGCCACAGTGATACTTGACTATGTACAGTATAGAGGTGAGGCTTTTAAACAACTACGTGACCACAATACCTACCGCAAACTACAATCTAATCCTACCAAAACTTTTAAAAGAGAAATCGACGAATTCTTGGGCTTGGCACATCAAGCTGGGGTAATTGATGATGATGTGTTGGGCTTTCTTTCAGTTGATCATCCAATCTGCCCAATACTATATTTACTGCCCAAAATCCATAAGTCCCTCGAAGATCCCCCCGGCAGACCTATTGTGTCTGCCAGGGGATCATTGATGCAACCCTTAGCAGAATTCATTGATTTCTACCTTCAACCAGTGGTTCAAAACACTCAGTCCCATCTCAGAGATTCCTCTGAACTCATTAAACTACTGAAAGACTTTGATAATCTGGCCCCTACTGACACTCTAGTTACTATGGACGTAGTAAGTTTATACACGGTGATACCCCATGGGCATGGTATCAACATGGTACGACAAATCCTGATTGACAACCCACTATACACTGGTCCACCTGTGGAATTTCTGCTGCATCTGATGGAGTTCTGCTTGGAGAAAAACTATTTTCGATTTGAAAACGAGTACTTCTTACAAGTTATGGGCACTGCGATGGGGTCAAATATGGCCCCATCGTATGCTAACATTTATATGGCGATGTATGAAAAATACAATATATTCTCCAGGCAGAACCCCATCAAAATGTATCGCAGATACATAGACGATGTCTTCTTGATTTGGGGTGATACCCCTGAAAAACTTATTGAGTGGGTTGAAGGATTAAACACCCTTAACTCCACGATTAAATTTAAAATGGAACATAATAACAATCAGATTCATTTTCTTGACCTGGAAATTTTCAGAGTAGTAACACCTAATGGTGATAAATTGCACACCACCTTGTTCAATAAACCCACTGATAAGAATTCTATTCTCCATTACCAGAGTTTCCACCCTAGATTCCAGAGAGATGGTGTTAGCTCCTCACAACTCCTGCGGGTCGTCCGGAACAACACGGATGACTCCCGAAAAGAGAGACAGCTTGAAGAAATGTCACAAAAATTTCTGAGCAGAGGATATCCACCTATGCTAATAGATCAACAAAAGAGTGAAGCCATACAGCTCACCCAGAATGACACTATCCCGAAACGGACAGTAACGGAACAACCGAACCGGATGAACTTTGTAACTACTTACACTCCGGGATCAGGGATGCTTCAGAATGTGATAAGGAAGAATTGGATGATGATCTCCAAGGACACTAGTCTACCTTTTGTGGATGCTCCGGTACCCCGGGTGGTATACAAGCGAGCAAGTAACCTCAGGGATCTACTAGTACTCAGTGATCCCACACACTGCTATGAAAAACAGACATGGCTCACAAGAGGGAAACCAGGATGTTACAAATGTGGCAATTGTGTCACTTGCAACAATCTCATTGCTGGGACATCATTTCAACATCCCCATAACAACAAAAGATACAAAATAAGACATCGATTATCCTGCACATCGGAATATGTGGTGTACGCCATTATTTGCCCATGTTCCAAATTCTACATAGGCAAAACAGTGACAGCGTTCAAAGAATGTTTGGCTAACCATAAAACAGCAATTCGTCAAGCAATAGAAAAAGGTCGATCTGAACAACCGGTTGCGCGACATTTTGCAACTGCAGGACACTCTGTTTCCTCTTTGCGAGTGATGCTGATTGACCATGTGCCCCACAACAGACGTGGTGGTGACAGAGGACTGGCACTATTAAGAATGGAATCCCGTTGGATCTTCACACTGGACACAGTTGCCCCTCGAGGCCTGAATGTCAACATAGACTTTGGCTGCTGGTATAAACACAAATAAGATGTGAAGAATTGGGAGTCATCCAGGACTTAATTTCTACCTACTCCTCTGGCATGATGCAATGTATACCTGCCTAAATATCCAGGGGGCTTGAGATTGTTTTTTATGCCCTCACCTGCTACCTCCCCACATGCCTTGATACTATGAGTATAGAGGGCTGTGTTAGTAGTTTTTTATACTCTGGGTTTCGGTAGCGCTTTTTACTTTATAAGCTACATATTAGGTTTGTCTTAGTGTTGCATATAGATAGATACCTATTCCTTTATTGTATCTGTATATAGGGGTATTCAGATCACTGTTTGATTAATTGATATGTTTTCCACCAGAGGCTTACCCGCCAGCGCACCCGCACAGTACATTTGTGTATGTTTTGTCTCCATGGTTACGCATGTTTCCATGGTTACACACAGGACGGCGGTAACGTGATGACGTCACGTGACGCCCACATTGAGCCCGGCAATAAGCTGTTTAGGTCTGTGTGAGTGGGTGTGCCGCGGTTACTCTCTCTGATTGGTCTATCACTTGGGCTGGGTGGGTATTTAAGGTTAGTTTGTGCTCTAGTTTTCCACATTTGGTTTTGTACACCATTGACAAAGGCTCGTGTGTGAGCCGAAACGTTTGGTAATCAACTTTGCAAATAAACCGGAGTGTTTTTGAAAAAACCTGTGTGCCTGCTTTTCTTGGGTCCTTGCTGCAACACGTCCGTCCGTGGGATCCATAACTGCTTTACTATATATATATATATATATATATATATATATATTAAATCAAAGAGAGAAAGATCCCCAAAAGGAAAAAACAACACAGTTCCTCCCAGTGGTGGTCAAGTATACCCTTAACTGGCACACAACCTAAAAAAAACCCAATGATTAAATCAGTAGAACACAGCAATAGAATGCAAAAAATGAATATTTATTTACCCTAATCCAATTAAAGCCACACAGCAATAAAGCAATATTAATAGTCCATCCAGGATGATGCATGCAAGGGTACCATAAGAAGTCCAGGGAGCTCCCTAACAAAAATCACCAGTAGTGGTAATGGAACCACTCAAAACAATGCCCCACAACAGTGGACTGCAGTAAAAACTGTCCAATGTTATTTCCTCAAAGAGCAAGCTAGTCTAGAACTCAAATTACTTAAATTAGAAGCAGAACTTAGCTATAAAATGGATACCCTCCAACCATCAGGATTAAACTCAGAAATTGATATCTCACCTTTCCTATAAATATTATATACCTTCAAGATAAAATAGCTATCAATATCTAACGATATATGATCTTAAGACAACACAGTTACAAAAAATCGAAATTACATTTCCAAGCCTTTGATGCAGTTATTAATCTCCAAATATTGGGATATACGCCTTTAAATATAGACTCTTTGGATATAGGTCTTTAAATATAGAGATATATGTCTTTAAGTATACACTTGAATTGAATTATTAGTGAAATTCCACTAAAAGCATCACAAATGCTCTTAAATATTATATTCTAATCCTTTTCTGTGATTTCCATTTCACCTTTATACCCTTGACTTTTTTAACATAAAATTTAAAAGTTCAAGAATTTGTCTGAAATACACATTAAATTAAATACACATTTATTATTTTAAAATCACAAATACATCATCAAATAGAATTTAGTTTTTATTTATATTTTCATTAATGTATGTGTTTATTTTATATTAAACTGTTGCCTGTTTGTTTAACATGTTAGTTAGCCAAGTATTGACTTTTAGCTTTATAGTCCTGTATATTTAATATACATTCAAATGTAAGCAAAAATGCCTTACAAATAATGACTGAAATAAAGTTCTACCAGTATTCAAATTGGAGAACTTTTCTTCACTTCATTACCAGCTGAAGCCTATTTGAAAATTAATCAAATGATGACCAATACAAAAGAAACAATCCCTTTATATAGAGCAAAGTTTGGTTTGTTATCATATGTCTTGATAAAGCCCCCCAGCTGTGAAACACGTTGACCAGTACCATTCCTAACTTTGCTTTGTGCTACTGTTCTAATTACAAAGACTGCCTGCAATTACAGCGAACTTTGGAACCAAAAAACTACAGCTGTATGAGAACAGTCATATTACTACAAACTTTGTATCCAGCTCTATAAGTATTGTTCAGAAACTTTCGTAAGAACAATCACACCACTACTAGTGGTATTTGCCATTGATCAAAAGATCGGAGTTGTTGATATTTGTTTCAATTATCAACTGCCGTGGATCATTACGCCCAGGCGGTGTATCATATGACCGCATCTACCTGAATGATGTATATATCACTGTGATTACATCTATTGGAGAGGTAAAATATCCACTGCTACACGCTCCATATAGAGTGCTACACTCACCACTGTGACCACACAGACTTAAGAGATATTCGAGTCACAACTACCGCAGCAATCTGAGAGATAAATACACCGCTGCAACTCACCCATCTGCGATATGTACTAACCTCTAAAATCATACAAATCAGAGAAGTGTACAGACCGTAAAGATCCCCTGCTTGGAAGCAGTGTTAAAGAGCCATCCTAATCCGAGGCACCTGTATATCACCTCTGCTTTATCGTTGAAAGTACAACATAACGTTTTCCAAAGGAAACACTGCACTAACAAGGTACCTTTTTTATCAACAAACACCTACATAGACTGTTTATTATTCAGTCCACAAACGTCATTTGGACACAACTGGGACTTGTGTATATACCATCTCCACTGTTAACTTTGCTATTTGAGACAAGAGTTTTTATAGGTTTGCACTTTTGACTACCTTTCCTAAAAAGTAAAAAATGTTTTAGCTTTATTGTCTTCTATGTATTGCATTTCAAGGGAGACATCCCTTGTGTATATTTTTTAATATGTGCTATTATTTTTTGTAAAGTTTATTTATTTTAATTGCATTTGAGCTTCATTTATATTTTCTAATTGCCAGCACGCACATATTTGTTTCCAGAAACCACCATAGATTTCTATATTTTAAATAGAATTTAATACATTTATTGATATAAATAGTTCTGACCTGTGCTTTTTAGCGCTGTCACTCATTTACACTTTGTATCACTTATTTAGATTTTCTTTGAGGGGGTTAATCATCAGTGACAACAAGGTCCCTTTATCTTGGATGCTATTCCTATATATACCACTTAGGTAATCAATGTACTCACATATCCGGTGCTACTCAAATCCAGTAAGAGATGTGTCAAATCCCCAGGATAAACTGAAACAGTCAGCAACCTGATACCTTACCCTTCTTAAACCGTCACTGGCCTCCGCTGTTCCATTTTCATAGACTTATATGGGTTCAAGATCGCAGCTCGAATCTTGCTGCATAATATCTTCACGGGAGGATGTAAATGGGGGTGATGGACAGGCTTTACCTTCCAATCAGAAGAGTGTGCTCCCCGTACACTCACGTCAAGCCCCTACGCGTGCTTGAAGCATAAAGAGGGATCAGTTCTGCTGTGTTGGTATAAATGGATCTAATCCCTTTTGTTTTGTTTTATTTAATGTATTTTTCTTTGGTTTTAGAATTAGAAGTAACACTTCGGGACACGTAGGACCCCTGCTCAAATAGACACAAACAAAGAGATCGGACACGCAGGTCCGGTTACAATTGCTATCAAGACATTGATACATCACAAGTAAAATTTGTGGTGAAAATAGTTCACCTAGATTTAACCCTGATGTGGGCTCTGAATATGGGGGGTGGGTGATGCTGGGTGATGCGTATAAATTAAGGTTAATACTACAAGAAGCACATATTTTTGCTTTTAAAATATATGAATTTGACCGTATCTATTAAGGATCAGAATCTATATACATACTAGCCAACAGAAGGAGTAAGTGTTTGCTTTTAAGAAAAGGCAAGACTATTAGGTGGTGTCAGGGCCAGTTGTAGGAAATGACTGCTTAGGAACTTTATAGAACAGTTCTATAGCTGATGGATAACCATAAGGTATCATATGTGGGAGTAATAACTAGAGGATCTTAGATCCAGAACTTTTGTACTTCAGGAGGAGAAAAAATATATTCCATCGATACAAAATGTTATATCAATCTCTCTGCATTCTATTAATATAATCTAAAACAGCAACACATAGGAACATGAAAGAGGAGATAGCGTAGGTTGGAAGTTCACTAAAGGATCTTATGGTGAACAGACTCTTAAATAACTGGTTGTCAAGAGTGTTACCTACTTAAAGTGTAGGCAACAAAAATTACCAAGGCAAATGACATACTCATTGTACCTAGCATACACTGTACTTAGCACACACTGTACCTAGCACACACTGTACCTAGCACACACACTGAACCCAGCACATGCACTGTACCTAGTGCACGCACTGTACCTAGCACACACTGTACCTAGCACACCCTGTACCCAGCACACACCGTACCTAGCACACACTGTACCTAGCACACGCACTGAACTCAGCAAACGCACTGTACCTAGCACAGAACACTGTACCTAGCGCACGCACTGTACCTAGCACACCCTGTACCTAGCACACCATGTACCCAGCACACACCGTACCTAGCACACACTGTACCTAGCACACGCACTGTACTTAGCACACACTGTACCTAGCACACACTGTACCTAGCACACGGACTATACCTAGCACACACCGTACCTAACACACGCACTATACCTAGCACACACTCTGTACCTAGCACACGCACTGTACCTAGCACATGCACTGTACCTAGCACACACCGTACCTAGTACACACTGTACCTAGCACACACTGTACCTAGCACACACACTGTACCTAGCACCCTCAATGTACCTAGCACACATTGTACCTAGCACACACTGTACCCAGCACACACTGTACCCTGCACACGCACTGTACCTAGCACACACACTGAACCCAGCACATGCACTGTACCTAGTGCACGCACTGTACCTAGCACACACTGTACCTAGCACACCCTGTACCCAGCACACACCGTACCTAGCACACACTGTACCTAGCACACGCACTGAACTCAGCAAACGCACTGTACCTAGCACAGAACACTGTACCTAGCGCACGCACTGTACCTAGCACACCCTGTACCTAGCACACCATGTACCCAGCACACACCGTACCTAGCACACACTGTATCTAGCACACGCACTGTACTTAGCACACACTGTACCTAGCACACTGTACCTAGCACATGGACTATACCTAGCACACACTGTACCTAACACACACACTATACCTAGCACACACTCTGTACCTAGCACAAGCACTGAACCTAGCACACACCGTACCTAGCACACACTGTACCTAGCACACACCGTACCTAGCACACACTGTACCTAGCACACGCACTATACCTAGCACATTCACTGTACCAAGCACACGCACTGTACCTAGCACACACACTGTACCTTGCACCCTCACTGTACTTAGCACACACTGTACCTAGCACACACTGTACCCAGCACACACTGTACCCAGCACATGCACTGTACCTAGCACATGCACTGTACCTAGCACACACACTGTACCTAGCACACGCACTGTACCTAGCAAGAACTGTACCTAACACACCTTGTACCCAGCACACATTAAACCTAACACATATTATACCTAGCACACACTGGGGGGTAGTTATCAAGCCGTCAACCTCAAATACACTGGAATTCCGCAGCGTATTTGTGGTGAGGCTGATTCGCCTTAGTTATCAAAGGCTCGAGACCGGCTAAAGTAGAATTTAGTGACGTAAGCTTCGATCCGCCGGACTCAGTCCAACACAGATCGATTCTTACGTCACTCCAGATGTTCCGCACACAAGTGCGGCACAATCTCACTACTTTTGCTAGTTATCAAATGACTAGCAGGTACGCTCGGCACTTTTACGGCCCAGCGTACCTGGTTTTCAAACCGCCACCCCTGGAGGCGGCGGATCCCATAGGAATCAATGGGAGTCTGACCATAGCGAAAGTACAAGTTCGCTGCTGCCCGACATCCCATTGATTTCTATGGGAGCTGTCTGCACCTAACACCCTAACATGTACCCCGAGTCTAAACACCACTAATCTGCCCCCCTACACCGCCGCAACTAAATAAAGTTATTATCCCCTAAACCGCCACTCCCGGTGCCCACCGCAAGCTACTCTATACATATTAACCCCTAATCCGCCGCTCCCGGAACCCACCGCAAGCTACTCTATACATATTAACACCTATACCGCCGCTCCCGGAGCCCACCGCAAGCTACTCTATACATATTAACCCCTAAACCGCCGCTCCCGGAGCCCACCGCAACTATAATAAATGTATTAACCCCTAAACCGCCGCTCCCTGAACCCGCCGCAACCTATATTAAATGTATTAACCCCTATCCTGCCCCCCCTACACCGTCGCCACCTATAATAAATTTATTAACCCCTAATCTGCCCCCCCTACACCGTCCCCACCTATAATAAATTTATTAACCCCTAATCTGCCCCCCCTACACCGTCGCCACCTATAATAAATTTATTAACCCCTAATCTGCCCCCCCTACACCGTCGCCACCTATAATAAATTTATTAACCCCTATCCTGCCCCCCACTACGCCGCCGCCACTGTAATAAAATTATTAACCCCTAAACCTAAGTCTAACCCTAACCCTAACGCCCCCCTAACTTAAATATTAATTAAATAAATCTAAATAATATTTTTATTATTAACTAAATTAATCCTATTTAAAACTAAATACTTACCTATAAAATAAACCCTAATATAGCTACAATATAAATAATAATTATATTCTAGCTATCTTAGGATTTATTTTTATTTTACAGGCAACTTTCAATTTATTTTAACTAGGTACAATAGCTATTAAATAGTTATTAACTATTTAATAGCTTACCTAGCTAAAATAAACTGAAATTTACCTGTAAAATAAATCCTAACCTAAGTTATAATTACACCTAACACTACACTATACTTTAATAAATTATTCCTATTTAAAACTAAATACTTACCTGTAAAATAAACCCTAAGATAGCTACAATATAAATAATAATTATATTGTAGCTATCTTAGGATTTATATTTATTTTACAGGTAACGTTGTATTTATTTTAGCTAGGTAGAATAGTTATTAAATAGTTATTAACTATTTAATAACTACCTAGCTAAAAGAAATACAAAATTACCTGTAAAATTAATCCTAACCTAAGTTACAATTAAACCTAATACTACACTATCATTAAATTAATTAAATAAACTACCTACAAATAACTACAATTAAATACAATTACATAAACTAACTAAAGTACAAAAAATAAAAAAGCTAAGTTACAAAAAATAAAAAAATAAGTTACAAACATTTAAAAAATATTACAACAATTTTAAGCTAATTACACCTAATCTAAGCCCCCTAATAAAATAACAAACCCCCCCAAAATAAAAAAAATGCCCTACCCTATTCTAAATTAAATAAAGTTCAAAGCTCTTTTACCTTACCAGCCCTTAAAAGGGCCATTTGTGGGGGCATGCCCCAAAAAGTTCAGCTCTTTTGCCTGTAAAAGAAAAATACAACCCCCCCCAACATTAAAACCCACCACCCACATACCCCTAATCTAACCCAAACCCCCCTTACAAAAACCTAACACTAATCGCCTGAAGATCATCCTACCTTTAGTCATCTTCACTCAGCCGAGCAGCGATGGAACCAAAGTGGACATCCGGAGCGGAAGAAGTTAATCCTCCAAGCGGCACTGAAGAAATCTTCCATCTGATGAAGTCATCATCCAGGCGGCGATGAAGAAGTCTTCGATCCGGGCGATGTCATCTTCAAAGAGGCGCTGAAGAGGTCTTCTATCCGGGCGATGTCATCTTCCAAGCCGGGTCTTGAATCTTCCTCCCGCCGACGCGAAACCTCCTTCTTCACCGACGGACTACGACGAATGAAGGCTCCTTTAAGGGACGTCATCCAAGATGGCGTCCCCTCAATTCCGATTGGCTGATAGGATTCTATCAGCCAATCGGAATTAAGATAGGAAAAATCTGATTGGCTGATGGAATCAGCCAATCAGATTGAGCTCGCATTCTATTGGCTGTTCCACTTCGGTTCCATCGCTGCTCGGCTGAGTGAAGACGATTAAAGGTAGGATGATCTTCAGGGGATTAGTGTTAGGTTTTTGTAAGGGGGGTTTGGGTTAGATTAGGGGTATGTGGGTTGTGGGTTTTAATGTTGGGGGGGTTGTATTTTTCTTTTACAGGCAAAAGAGCTGAACTTTTTGGGGCATGCCCCCACAAATGGCCCTTTTAAGGGCTGGTAAGGTAAAAGAGCTTTGAACTTTATTTAATTTAGAATAGGGTAGGGCATTTTTTTATTTTGGGGGGTTTGTTATTTTATTAGGGGGCTTAGATTAGGTGTAATTAGCTTAAAATTGTTGTAATATTTTTAAAATGTTTGTAACTTATTTTTTTATTTTTTGTAACTTAGCTTTTTTTATTTTTTGTACTTTAGTTAGTTTATGTAATTGTATTTAATTGTAGTTATTTGTAGGTAGTTTATTTAATTAATTTAATGATAGTGTAGTATTAGGTTTAATTGTAACTTAGGTTAGGATTTATTTTACAGGTAAATTTCAGTTTATTTTAGCTAGGTAAGCTATTAAATAGTTAATAACTATTTAATAGCTATTGTACCTAGTTAAAATAAATTGAAAGTTGCCTGTAAAATAAAAATAAATCCTAAAATAGCTAGAATATAATTATTATTTATATTGTAGCTATATTAGGGTTTATTTTAAAGGTAAGTATTTAGTTTTAAATAGGATTAATTTAGTTAATAATAGAAATATTATTTAGATTTATTTAATTAATATTTAAGTTAGGGGGGCATTAGGGTTAGGGTTAGACTTAGGTTTAGGGGTTAATAATTTTATTACAGTGGCGGCGGTGTAGTGGGGGCAGGATAGGGGTTAATAAATTTATTATAGGTGAAGACGGTGTAGGGGGGGCAGGATAGGGGTTAATAAATTTATTATAGGTGACGACGGTGTAGGGGGGGGCAGGATAGGGGTTAATAGGTTTAATATAGGTTGCGGCGGGTTCAGGGAGCGGCGATTTAGGGGTTAAACTATTTATTTAGTTGTGGCGAGGTGCGGGATCAGCTGGATAGGGGTTAATAATTTTATTATAGAGGGCGACGGTGTAGGGGGGGCAGGATAGGGCTTACTAGGTATACTGTAGGTGGCAGCGGTGTCCGGGAGCGGCGGTTTAGGGGTTAATACATTTATAAGAGTTGCGGCAGGGTCTAGGAGCGGCGGTTTAGGGGTTACCGGGGGTTACCGGGGGGCTCCGGGGGTGCCGGTATAGGGGGTAGAACAGTGCAGTTTAGTGTGAGTGCTTAGTGACAGGCTAGCAAAAAAGCTGTCAAACAGCCGAAGAGCAGCGAGATAGGATCAGTGATAACTCTCACAGTCCGCTGCTCATCGCCCCGCGGCTTTTTGACAGCTTTTTTTGATAACTTAGGCGAATGTATTCAAGGTCCGCGGCGGCGAAGGTAGGCGAGCTTAGGCGGGCGTATTGGGCCAGCGAAGTCAGAAAAGTAGACGGCTTGATAACTACCCCCCACTGTATCTCCTAGCACAAACAGTACCTAGCACAAACAACACCTAGCACACACAGTACTTAGCACACACAGTACTTAACACACACAGTACCTAGCACAGACAGTACCTAGCGCAAACAGTACCTAGCACAAACAGTACCTAGCACAAAAGGCACCTAGCACAAACAACACCTAGCACAAACAGCACCTAGCACAAACAGCACCTAGCACACCCAGCACCTAGCACACACAGTACTTAGCACAAACAGTACCTAGCACAAACAGTACCTAGCACACACTATTCCTAGTACAAGCAGTACCCAACACAAACTATACCAAGCACAAATAGTACCTAGAACAAACAGTACCTAGCACAAATAGAACATAGCATGCACTGTACCTAGTACAAACAGTAGATAGCACAAACAGTAGCTAGCACACACTGGACCTAGGATAAACAGTACCTGGCACATTTATCATGTAATTTTAAGGTTGCCTATTCATCTGGGTCACGCCAGAGCCTCACTATGAGACAACAAACAAGTAGTGTAGGTAAACAACATTAAATACCTATATGTTATAGTACACTTCTAGTATTATGTATATATTTATATACTCCTACAAGGCGCTTTATACCCAAGATACGGTGTTGGTATATCGACAGCATTATCTGCTTCACTATCCATGTACATTTCTCCAGGGGCCACTCACCAACCCCCGAAGACTGCTGACATGCAGAAGTGATGGTAGCGAATTAAGTGAGTACCCTGTGTATAACCTTGGATTAATAAATAAATATAATATTAAGGTAGCATGGTTCAAGCAATATAATAAATGACAGCCTTGGCTCTTATGCTTTATATCTAAGAGTGCAGACTATAGTAATACATTAGATGCAGAGGTAATTAGAGTATATATAAGTAAAAATGGCTAAATTGGACATAATGCACTATGGAGATTATAGTTAATTTAATGTGTAATAGCTGGGCACCTCTCACCCTGTGTTAGCATCTTTGAGATACAGGCAGTGACATTTAAAGAAGGATAGTCTCTAAATACTAAAAATGATAATGAAATGTCTGCCATAACATCTGTGCCACTATTTCTTTTGAACACATCACTTTGGAGGCCCTCCTCAAACCCCCTCATGATATATAAATACAGAGGTGACACTAATATATCAAGCATGATACCTTATACCTAACCCTCAGAAATACTATATCGCTAAAACGGCAGGGTTTACACATTATGGCCAATGATCAATATGGATATCTGTACCTTGTTATTATGGACAAAAATGCAGCTTGCTGTAATACAATATAATTTAAAATATATAGAACAAAACTAAGTAAAATGTCAACGCTGTGCATATTATGCTATGCAGTGCCAAATTAACGCTTTAGAGAATAACTGATTGCCATTCGATTTGCACATAGGTTAAGTATGCACAAACCTGAGTACTGTTATAAAAGAGGGTGTTCTGAGCCACCAGATACTTCAATGTGCTGTGGAGAGTCTCTGCGATAGTGCCGACATCCGACTCCGTGCTGTTCTGGTGCTCATATATCTGCTGATGCCCTGGAGGTCCTGGTAGTGTAAATGGCTGCAGTTGCAAGGAGACAAGTAGGGTAGTTCCACGAGCGGAAGTGGTGGAGATCCATATCACCCCTTCTCTTCAGGAGCAACTGGATGGTGTGGCCTGGAGTCTGATACCTCTGGATCTTTCTTGTAGGCCACAGAACCAAGATGTCGGCCATTCACGCCACTCCGCACTTCACCGGCTCCCTCATATGCAGTATTCACTAGGTCCTTAGGATTTCCCGATCTCATAGATGGTCATCCTATCAAGCGTTCTCCGGTGTCTGTCCTATTCTTCAGGCCTCAGCAACCCATAAGAAGCAGCTGTTTAGGTTAGAAAGCTGCATGGTATCAGGTCAATGGTGCCAATCCAGCATCCGCCACTTGTCCTGGCTCTAAGACCTTACCAGGAAGACCTCTGCAACTCCGAAACATAGCCCGACCCTCCGGAGTGCCGGCCCTAGGTGAAAATGGGCGTTAGATGATGGCGGCTGTATAGGTGTTACACCTCCATGCACCCCAACTGCATCTGGAAATATGGTATTGTCGCTGGGTCCAGAGAAAGGGCTATGTAGGGTGTCCAGAAGGTTCCCTTGATAGAGTAAGGGGTTATTTGGTAGGAAATCTGCCATATTTTAGCATTTTAAAACAAAATAGACCCAGAGCTCTGTTCTCAAGCGTCCACACAGTAAAGCGGTTAGCTCCGCTCCTTCCTAATCCCTTCTTTTATGTGCACCCCCGCTCGTTCCCGGGTTGACGTTCAGGAGAGCTGAGATTCAGAATTGTTGGAGCTGACTGAAGGAGAATCGCCATCTTGGATTTCCGGCTTCAGAGAAATCTGTAAGTTATCTGCACTTCACAGCCCCGGTTTAGATACAGCCCTGACTCAGACTTGGTGGATACAAAAACAAACTCCCAATATAACTGTATGCTCCAGCCCAAAGCAATTCTGCCCTGACCCTAGGATTCTTGCAGCAGACAGTTGACCTCGTGGCAGACGGGCCTACATCTAAAGTGGAGCAGTGTCAATCTACATTTAGCACTCCCCAGACCACGAATATCACAAGAGGGGACAAAACACTCAAAAATAAGAGCTGAAAGAAGAGACAAATATATCTCTCAGGGAGTGATTGATACCAGGGGCGCAAGAAAGATAGACTCCATTAGGGAAGATTCTGCTGCTTCACAGAGGCCTGCTCTGTCACAGCTAAGCAACCGTTGGGATCTATTAGAGGGAGGAAGAATCGCATGATGTGGTCCTATTTTGGCATGTTTCATGCTCTCCTCCGACCTCCCCGTAGTCCCCATAACCCTCGTAATGCCGCAACCATGGCTTTTTAACAGCTGTTATGTCGTTCCGGTGGGGGAGCCGTTGGTCTTAGCTCCTTGCTACAAATTGTGCAGACAGATCCAGGTTACTATCTGTCAAGGCTAGTAAGCTTTTTGGGCCAAAGCGGAGCTCCTTCTTCTTGCAGCCGCTTTCTGTGCCCGCCCACCGGAAGTCCCCCAGGTGGCATCTTTTATCTTCTTCCATCCCGCGCGGAGCGGGACCATCTTCAAGCAGCCGACGCGGAGCCATCCTTCTTCACCGACGGACTAACGATGAATGAAGGTTCCTTTACGGGACGTCTTTCAAGATGGCGTCCCTCGAATTCCTATTGGCTGATAGGATTCTATCAGCCAATAGGAATTAAGGTAGGAAAAATCTGATTGGCTGATTGAATCAGCCAATCAGATTCAAGTTCAATCCGGCATGCCCCGCAAAAGGCTCTTTTAAGGGCTGGTAAGGTAAAAGAGCTTTACAATTTTTATTTTAGAATAGAGTGGGGCATTTTTTTATTTTGGGGGGCTTTGTTATTTTTTTAGGGGGCTTAGAGTAGGTGTAATCAGTTTAAAATTCTTGTAATCTTTTTTAATTTAGTGTTTTTTTTTTGTAATTTAGTTTAGTTGATATAATTGTAGGTAATTGTAGGTAGTTTATTTAATGTATTTATTGATAGTGTAGTGTTAGGTTTAATTGTATCTTAGGTTAGGATTTATTTTACAGGTAATTTTGTAATTATTTTAACTAGGTAACTATTAAATAGTTATTAACTATTTAATAGCTATTGTACCTGGTTAAAATAAATACAAAGTTGCCTCTAAAATAAATATTAATCCTAAAATAGCTACAATATAATTATTATTTATATTGTAGCTATATTAGGGTTTATTTTACAGGTAAGTATTTAGCTTTAAATAGGATTAATTTATTTAATAAGAATTATTTTATTTCGTTAGAATAAAATTATATTTAATTTAGGGGGGTGTTAGGGTTAGGGTTAGACTTAGCTTTAGGGGTTAATACATTTATTAGAGTAGCGGTGAGGTCCGGTCGGCAGATTAGGGGTTAATAATTGTAGGTAGGTGGCGGCGACGTTGGGGGCGGCAGATTAGGGGTTAATAAATATAATATAGGGGTCGGCGGTGTTAGGGGCAGCAGATTAGGGGTACATAGGGATAACGTAGGTTGCGGAGGTGTACGGAGCAGAAGATTAGGGGTTAAAAATAATATGCAGGGGTCAGCGATAATGGGGGCGGCAGATTAGGGGTTAATAAGTGTAAGGTTAGGGGTGTTTAGACTCGGGGTACATGTTAGGGTCTGAGGTGCAGACGTAGGAAGTGTTTTCCCATAGGAAACAATGGGGCTGCGTTAGGAGCTGAACGCTGCTTTTTTGCAGGTGTTAGGTTTTTTTTCAGCCCAAACTGCCCCATTGTTTCCTATGGGGGAATCGTGCACGAGCACCTTTTTGAAGCTGGCCGCGTCCGTAAGCACCGCTGGTATTGAGAGTTGCAGTGGAAAATTATGTTATACGCTCCCTTTTTGGAGCCTAACGCAGCCCTTCTGTGAACTCTAAATACCAGCAGTATTTAAAAGGTGCGGGGGGAAAAATACACGCGTAGCTAACGCACCCCTTTGGCCGCAGAACTCTAAATCTAGCCGAAACTTATTTAAGATAAATAATTTACAGTATAATATATATGAATATATGCATGTCCAATATACCCTTAGGGGCATATTTATCAAGCACCGTATGGAGTTTGATGCCCCGTGTTTCCGGCGAGCCTTCAGAACACTGCTCCATAACCTGTCCGCCTGCTCTGAGGCGGCAGACAGAAATTGCCAGAAATCAACCCGATCAAATACGATCGAGTTGATTGACATCCCCTGCTAGTGGCTGATTGGCAAATCTGCAGGGGGCGGCATTGCACCAGCAGTTCACCAGAACTGCTGGTGCAATGATAAATGCCGAGAACGTATGCTGTCAGCATTTATCGATGTGCAGAGGACATGATCCGCTCGCACATTATTAATGTCCACTCACACATTAATAAATAGGCCCCATAATCCCCCAGCTCACTGCTGGTGCAATGTTAAATGCACAATTATCTGGGCTTGCCAGAGTCTCTCCAGTAGTATTTATAGCTAGCCACTGGTTGAGAACTAAAAAGGCGATGTAACGTAAGTACAGTGTATCTTGCAAAGGAGCGTTCCCTGCATCTAAGTATGTAAGCGATGCCTACTTTGCAATAGGGTTCCCTAAAAAAATTGCAATTTAAAAATCATATGAGGTAAAGGTAAAAAAGTATTGAAATAAAAAGTAGGAAAAATGTATTGCTTAAAGGGACATAAAACCCCAACATTTTCTTTCATTAGTCAGATAGACTATACAATTTAAAAAACTTTCCAATTTACTTCTATTATCAAATATACGGTTAGATTTAGAGTTTTGTCGGTAAAGACCTGCGTAGCTAACGCCGCTTTTTTCCCCAACGCACCCTTTAAACAACGCTGGTATTTAGAGTTGTCTGAAGGGCTGCGTTAGGCTCCAAAAAGGGTACGTTAAACCTAATGTACCGCCACTTCAACCCGCAATACCAGCGTTGCTTATGGTAGCGGTAAGCTACAATGGGGCAGTTTGGGATGAAAACAAACCTAACACCTGCAAAAAAAGCAGCGTTCAGCTCCCAACGCAGCCCCATTGTTTCCTATGGGGAAACACTTTCTAAGTCTACACCTAATACCCTAACATGAACCCCGAGTCTAAACACCCCTAACCTTACACTTATTAACCCCTAATCTGCCGTCCCCGACATCGCTGACACCTGCATTATATTATTAACCCCTAATCTGCCGCTCCGTACACCGCCGCGACCTTAATTATACCTATGTAGCCCTAATCTGCTGCTCCTAACATCGCCGACCCCTATATTATATTTATTAACTCCTAATCTGCCCCCCACGTCGCCGCTACCTTACCTACACTTATTAACCCCAAATCTGCCGACTCTAATAAATGTATTAACCCCTAAACCGCTGCACTCCCGCCTCGCAAACCCTATAATAAATAGTATTAACCCCTAATCTGCCCTCCCTAACATCGCCGCCACTAACTTCAAGTATTAACCGCTAATCTGCCAACCGGACCTCGCCGCTACTAGTGATGTCGCAAACTTAAAATTTTCCATTTGCGAACAGCGGACTCGAACTTCCGCCACTGTTTGCGAACGGGCAAACCGGGCGAACCGCCATTGACTTCAATAGGCAGGCGAATTTTAAAACCCACAGGGACTCTTTCTGGCCACAATAGTGATGGAAAAGTTGTTTCAAGGGGACTAACACCTGGACTGTGGCATTCCGGAGGGGGATCCATGGCAAAACTCCCACGGAAAATTAGATAGTTGATGCAGAGTCTGGTTTTAAGCCATAAAGGGCATAAATCACCTAACATTCCTAAATTGTTTGGAATAACACGCTTTAAAACATCAGGTATGATGTTGTATCGATCAGGTAGTGTAAGGGTTACGCCCGCTTCACAGTGACAGACCAAACTCCCCATTTAACGCACCACAAACAACCGCAAACAGTCCATTTGCACAACCACGAGATAGATAAATTTGATAGATACATAGATTAGATAGATAGATCAATAGATGCAATATACATTTGATACGATAGATAGATAGATTTGATAGATAAATAGATAGATTTGATAGATATATAATTTCCCAGACAGAGAATTACAAGACGTTCGGTCTGGGACCCATGGTAAGGTTCCCAGAGGCAGTTGTGGCACCAGGGGACGTGTATATGGCATGGATTTTAGGAACCGGGAGATGGAAAAAGATGCTTGGTCTGTCCTCCTACTTCAAATTTGGGGCACTGCGCGTGCAATCTACTGTGGCACCAGATATGAGTGGTGTGTTAAGTAGTACTATTCTGTTTAATACCTGTTACTCCCCCTATTGGGGGAGGTGTATATGGCATGGATTTTAGGAACCGGGAGATGGAAAAAGATGCTTGGTCGGTCCTCCTACTTCAAATTTGGGGCACTGCGCGTGCAATCGTGGCCGGACTTTTAACTGAGGGCCATTTGTCCGAAACACAAGTGGCTGTCACAAAACAGTCCGGCCATGAGATAGATAGATTTGATAGATAGATACATAGATTACACAGATCAATAGATGCAATATACATTTGATGGATAAGATTGATAGTTAGATAGATTTGATAGATAGATATATTTGATAGATATATAATTTCCCATACAAAGAATTACAAGATGTGCCATCTGGGACCCATGGTAAGTTTTTTTTTAAAAAATTTACACTACTGTTACAACAGATATGAGTGGTGGCACTAGTTGGCAAGTGGGCCTGGCACACACGCTGGCAGGCAGGCAAGGCAGACTGATGTTTCACAGTCCAAAAAGTTTTTTTTTTAAAAATTTACACTACTGTTACAACAGATATGAGTGGTGGCACTTAGCAAGTGGGCCTGGCACACACTCTGGCAGGCAGGCAACTGCAATTAGATTACACTAGCAGACTTATGTTTCACAGTCAAAAAAGTTTTTTTTTAAAAAAAAATTTACACTACTGTTACAACAGATATGAGTGGTGGCACTAGTTGGCAAGTGGGCCTGGGACACACGCTGGCAGGCAGGCAACTGCTATTAGATTACACTAGCAGACTGATGTTTCACAGTCAAAAAAGTTTTTTTTTACAAAATTTACACTACTGTTATAACAGATGTGAGTGGTGGCAACTAGTTGGCAAGTGGGCCTGGCACACACGCTGGCAGGCAGGCAACTGCAATTAGATTACACTAGCAGACTGATGTTTCACAGTCAAAAAAAGCTTTTTTAAAAAATATTTACACTACTGTTACAACAGATATGAGTGGTGGCACTTAGCAAGTGGGCCTGGCACACACGCTGGCAGGCAGGCAACTGCAATTAGATTACACTAGCAGACTGATGTTTCACAGTCAAAAAAGTTTTTTTTTTTTTAAATGTCACTACTGTTACAACAGATATGAGTGGTGGCACTAGTTGGCAAGTGGGCCTGGCACACACACTTGCAGGCTGGCAGCTGCTATTAGATTACACTAACAGACTGATGTTTCACAGTCAAAAAAGTTTTTTTTTACAAAATTACACTACTGTTACAACAGATGTGAGTGGTGGCACTAGTTGGCAAGTGGGCCTGGCACATACGCTGGCAGGCAGGCAACTGCAATTCGATTACACTAGCAGACTGATGTTTCACAGTCAAAAAAGTTTTTTTTTTAATTTACACTACTGTTACAACAGATATGAGTGGTGGCACTAGTTGGCAAGTGGGCCTGGCACACACGCTGGCAGGCAGGCAACTGCAATTAGATTACACTAGCAGACTGATGTTTCACAGTCAAAAAAGTTTTTTTTAAAAAAATTTACACTACTGTTACAACAGATATGAGTGGTGGCACTTAGCAAGTGGGCCTGGCACACACGCTGGCAGGCAGGCAACTGCAATTAGATTACACTAGCAGACTGATGTTTCACAGTCAAAAAAGTTTTTTTTTAAAAAAAATTACACTACTTTTACAACAGATATGAGTGGTGGCACTTAGCAAGTGGGCCTGGCACACATGCTGACAGGCAGGCAACTTCAATTAGATTACACTAGCAGACTGATGTTTCACAGTCAAAAAAGTTTTTTTTTTTTTTTTAAAAATACACTACTGTTACAACAGATATGAGTGGTGGCACTAGTTGGCAAGTGGATCTGGCACACACGCTGGCAGGCAGGCAACTGCAATTAGATTACACTAGCAGACTGATGTTTCACAGTCAAAAACGTTTTTTTTTTACAAAATTTACACTACTGTTACAACAGATGTGAATGGTGGCACTAGTTGGCAAGTGGGCCTGGCACACACGCTGGCAGGCAGGCAACTGCAATTAGATTACACTAGCAGACTGATGTTTCACAGTCAAAAAAGTTTTTTTTTTTTTTAAATTTACACTACTGTTACACCAGATATGAGTGGTGTCCCTAGTTCGCAAGTGGGCCTGGTACACACGCTGGCAGGCAGGCAACTGCAATTAGATTACACTAGCAGACTGATGTTTCACAGTCAAAAAAGTTTTTTTTTTTAAAAAACTACACTACTGTTACAAAAGATATGAGTGGTGGCACTTAGCAAGTGGGCCTGGCACACACGCTGGCAGGCAGGCAGGCAACTGCAATTAGATTACACTAGCAGACTTATGTTTCACAGTCAAAAAAGTTTTTTTTTAAAAAAATGACACTACTGTTACAACAGATATGAGTGGTGGCACTAGTTGGCAAGTAGGCCTGGCACACACGCTGGCAGGCAGGCAACTGCAATTAGATTACACTAGCAGACTGATGTTTCACAGTCAAAAAAGTTTTTTTTTTTAAATTTACACTACTGTTACAACAGATATGAGTGGTGGCACTGCAGGCAGGCAACTGCAATTAGATTACACTGGCAGACTGATGTTTCACAGTTAAAAATACACAGGCAAAAAAAAAAAAAAAGATGTTCTAGCCCTAAAAAGGGCTTTTTGGGGTGCTTCCCTTACAGCAGAGATCAGATGAGTCCTTCAGGACTGTAGTGGACACTGAATACACTAGCCTAGCTATCAATTTCCCTATAAAATCAGCAGCAGCTACACTATTCCTCCTCTCACTAAGAATGCAGGATCAGCATGAATCTAAAATGGCTGCTGCCCAGGAGCTGGGAGGGTCTGGGAGGGAATGTCTGCTGCTGATGGGCTGAAATGTGTCTGCAGACTGTGAGATACAGGGTCAAAGTTTACTCAATGATGACGAATAGGGGGCGGATCGAACATCGCATATGTACGCCTGCCGCAGCGAACACGAACAAGCTATGTTCGCCGGGAACTATTCGCCGGCGAACTATTCGCGACATCACTAGCCGCTACTCTAATAAAGTTTTTAACCCCTAAAGCTAAGTCTAACCCTAACCCTATCACCCCCCTAAGTTAAATATAATTTTAATCTAACAAAATAATTAAATATTATTAACTAAAGTATTCCTATTTAAAGCTAAATACTTACCTGTAAAATAAATCCTAATATAGCTACAATATAAATTATAATTATATTATAGCTATTTTAGGATTTATATTTATTTTACAGGCAACTTTGTATTTATTTTAACTAGGTACAATAGCTATTAAATAGTTATTAACTATTTAATAGCTACCTAGTTAAAATAAGTACAAAATTACCTGTAAAATAAATCCTAACCTAAGTTACAATTAAACCTAACACTAAACTATCAATAAATTAATTAAATAAATTAACTACAAGTACCTACAATTAAATACAATTAAATAAACTAAACTAAATTACAAAAAAACAAACACTAAATTACAAAAAAAAAAAAAAGATTACAAGAATATTAGGCTAATTACACCTACTCTAAGCCCCCCTAATAAAATAAAAAAGCCCCCCAAAATAATAAAGGTCCCTACCCTATTCTAAATTAAAAAGTAACCAGCTCTTTTACCAGCCCTTAAAAGGGAAAAGATAGGATACGCAATTGGCGTAAGGGGATCTGCGGTCTGGAAAAGTTGCGGCTTGAAAGTGAGCGTTAGACCCTTTCCTGCCTGACTCTAAATACCAGCGGCCGGCCAAAACCAGTGTTAGGACTCAGGAGTGTGCATGTGTCTGCATCACTATATGGCAGCAGGTTTGCAACACTACCACTACCTATCCAGATACCTACTCAAGAAAGAATAATAGGAAAACTATCGGCTAGATTACGAGTTGTGCGTTAGACTTAAAAAGCAACGTTAGCTATCCTAACGCTGCTTTTTAACTCCCGCTGGTATTACGAGTCTTGAAGGTACAGGATCACCGCTCACTTTTTTGGCCAGACTTGGAAATACAGCAAATCCACTTACGTAAATTGCGCATCCTCTGTTTTCAATGGGACTTGCATAGCGCCAGTATTACGAGTCTGCCAAAAAGTGAGTGGTAGACCCTCTCCTGTCAAGATTTGTACCGCATTCTAAAGTCAGTAGTCAAGAGTTTTACACTACAAAGCCATAGCATAAAACTCTTAACTAAAGTGCTAAAAAGTACACTAACACCCATAAACTACCTATTAACCCCTAAACCGAGGCCCTCCCACATCGCAAACACTAAAAAAAAATGTTTTAACCCCTAATCTGCCGAACCGGACATCGCCACCACTATAATAGAAATTGTAACCCCTAATCTGCCATCCCTAACATCGTCGCCACCTACCTACATTTATTAACCCCTAATCTAAGTCTAACCCTAACCCCCCTAACTTAAATATAATTAAAAAAAATCTAAATAAAAATTACTATCATTAACTAAATTATTCCCATTTAAAACTTAGGTTAGGTTTTATTTTACAGGTACTTTTGTATTTATTTTAGCTAGGTAGTTAGTAAATAGTTAATAACTATTTAGTAACTTTACTACCTAGTTAAAATAAATACAAACTTGCCTGTAAAATAAAAATAAATCCTAAGCTAGCTACAATGAACTATTAGTTATATTGTAGCTATCTTAGGGTTTATTTTACAGGTAAGTATTTAGTTTTAAATAGGAATAATTTAATTAATGATAGGATTTTTTATTTAGATTTATTTTAATTATATTTAAGTTAGATGGTGTTAGGTTTAGGGTTAGACTTAGGGGTTAATAACTTTAATATAGTGACGGCGACATTGGGGGCAACAGACTAGAGGTTAACAAATGTAGGTAGGTGGCGGCAATGTTAGGGCCGGCAGATTAGGGTTAATAATATTTAACTAATGTTTGCAAGGCGGGAGTGCAGCGGTTTAGGGGTTAATATGTTTATTATAGTGGCAGCGACGTTGGGGATGGCAGATTAGGGGTTAATAAGTGTAGGTAGGTGGCGGCGACATTGGGGGCGGCAAAGTAGGGGTTAATAAATATAATGTAGGGTTCGGCGACATTGGGGGCAGCAGATTAGGGGTTTCCGAAGTATAATGTAGGTGGCGGCGATGTCGGGGGCGGCATATTAGGGGTTAATAATTGTAAGATTAGGGGTGTTTAGACTCGGGGTTCATGTTAGAGTGTTAGGTGTAGACATAAAATGTATTTCCCCATAGGAATCAATGGGGCTGCGTTAAGGAGTTTTACGCTGCTTTTTTGCAGGTGTTAGACTTTTTTTCAGCCGGCTCTCCCCGTTGATTCCTATGGGTAAATCGTGCACGAGCACGTTACACCAGCTCACCGCTGACTTAAGCAGCGCTGGTATTGGAGTGCGGTAATGAGCACAATTTTGCTAAACGCTCACTTCTTTTCTTTTAACGACGGGTTTGTAAAAACCCGTAATACCAGCGCTGCAGGTAAGTGAGCGGTGAGGGAAAACTGCTCGTTAGCACCGCACAGCCTCTAACGCACAACTCATAATCTAGCTGTAAGTAAATTTCATTATAGAAGTAAACTAGAAACTTTTTAGAAATCGTATTCTCTATCTGAATCATAAAAGAAAAAAATGGGGGCTCATGTCCCCTTGTTCTTTAAAAATCTGTTTTATGGAAAAATTACAATTGGTACTCAAATTAAACAGGAAAAACATACTTAGGGGTATATTTATTTAAGTGCCCCGCAGATTGGCCGTTAGCAGGGGGTGTCAATCAACTCGATCGTATTCGATTGGGTTGATTTTTGCCCACCGTCTCAGGTCTTTAGACCGCTGCTTCATAACTTCTGTTTCCGGTGAGCGGAAACATGGGGCATCAAGCTCGGTACGGAGCTTGATAAATTGGCCCCTTAATGCGTAGAGCAGAATTCATAATAAGACTACAATGCACATGCAAAAACGCTATGAAATTTGTACTTAAAAGTAAAAAACTCAAAGTGTATTTTCTTCTTTATTGTAAAAGGAGTTTTTATTGCCTCTACTAACAGGAGTGTTCCATGCAAATAGCTGAAAGTATTCAGATGGGTATTCTCTAAACATTTTTTTTCTCTGTAGATCTTGCTGTTTTATCTCTCAAACACAATGGTGGCAAAATTGTGTAAACACATTCAAAACACATAGCAATAGAAAACAGGCTAATCTGATTTGTATTGGCTACAGTTTTCAAATTTTTAAAGCACACTCTCTGCTCACTCTCCCCAGCAAATTTATCCTTTCCAGGCAATTTCATGATTTATTTTGGGAAGCATCTCACAGGGATAGGTCCTTTTTTACCTTGCGGATAGCCTCTGCAAGAAACAGCAAGGTTTTTTACATCCCATCTCTTGAATTTTAGATATTGAGGCCCTAAAGTCTCAAGCTTGAATCCTGTCTATTTTGTTGAGGAGAAAATGCAAATCATACAATATAAATGTATTGTAGAAGTAGATCCTATCCCCTATTATTTTACAATGAACATGTTTTTTTTTTTATTTTACTGCTGCAAATTTACCACACAAATTGCCCTTGATTAGGGCAATTTTCTTTTTTCTATTACTGTCAAAGTTAATTTGGCAGCAAGGATATAGTGTCACATAAGGGTGCAAAAATAAAAGGTCAATAAGTAACTATAATGTCAGAAAATTGATGATAAACGCTTATATTTCTGAGCAGGTCAATGAGCTAGTGTTGAAAGTGTAGCAGCCATAAGATGGTTTGTCAGTCTGACTATACCTGATGTCATAATACAGTAGTTTGAATTAAATATGAATGTAAAGTAATATTTACTGATGGTGAATTTCTTTCTTTCTTTTTCTCTTTCTCTCTTCCTTTCCCTCTAGAATACATGCGCTTGAGTCTCTTTTGCCCCATCCTCTGTCTCTCCCTTTTGCTATGTAACTCTCAGATATTATGCTGTGCTATTATCATAACACCTTGCTCCTTTTTAATAATCAAGAATCCTCTGGTTTTCTATTACTTGATTCATGCCTTCACTTTCCAAAATGTTTCTAATTGTCTTCTTTGGTTCTTTGACTCCTGGTCTGTCTGATGACCTTTCAGATTTGTCCCTTTGATACTCAACCTGATTTGTATCATTGTCATGACCTTGGCTAGGCTACTTGACTACAAAATTGTCTCATCCTTCTGTTCCTTGTTACTGCACTCACTCCAGCTTCATCTAACTGTAAGCCCTATGTGTACGCTTCCTCTACCACACCTGTTCCCTTCCAGGTATTCTCTATTAGATGCAAAAGTAAGGGTAGCCTATTACCTTACACATGGTTCCAGCTACAAACAGGTAATAACCTTACACATAGGGAGTAACCACTAACTATAATCTTTTCAGTAATTAAGGGAAAGCTATAGCTTCCTTTTAATGCACAAATGGCGGTAATCCCTACTATTCTGCTGGAATGTGTACATAAATATCTTCTCAATGATTCTAGCCTTGAGACGGTATTAAACTGTTGTTGTGGTATGTCTACAGAAATATCTTCTCATTGATGCTAGCCTTGAGATTTAGCTACATGATATGGAAAACGCTGGCTGACTGGAAGGAGCACAAGCGGCAGAGAAAAGGATTTCTACCTGAACCGGCTCTAACAGCCAATACTATGGATCATGGAGCATGACCTGACGAAGGGGGACCTACCAACTGGGGTAAGTGTGATTACATGCATCAACCGGTCTAACACTTAGACCATAGGAGAACCCAGTGAGAGTTTTGACCCTGTGGACCGAGCTTGCTAAGGTAAACTATTGGCAGTTTAGCATATCTGGTTATACACACCCACCCACATTATCCATTTGAGTCTGACATATAGACTAATTAGGATTCTAAGGAACCCTTGAGTCCTCACTACCCTATGTGGATAAGGGACACTGATTACAAGCACTGGAGACCCTCCATGCACATACTATGGTTCACTACAAATAGAGTTATTACCAGTATATTTTGTCACCCTTATAACTTGGAACTGTACTTTGTTCTGTGTTGGCCTTGAGATGGTATTAAACTGTAATCCAAAGATGAATAAATGTGTTGGGTGTTCATTTTAATTGTATTTACAGTACATACAGGAACTGGAGAAATTATGAGAATCTGTTGTTGTGGGAAGACTGAAGGCACCTAAGGAACAATAATACAAAGTTTTTTCATATTAATGGTTTTTTTTTTATTTAGTTGTTGGGGTATTGCTAATGGGTGAGGGGAATGTTTAGTAGGGGCATTAAAAATGGGGGAGTTATTTAGTATTACATTTAGCTGTGGGGGGATTCAGTTGGAGATTGCGTAAAGAAATTATTAGAGTTATGGTGGAGCAAATCATAGTTAGGGTTAATTGAAGGATGTTTTAGTGACGTTATAGGTAATCACTAAGGGAAAAAGTTTTGGTCAACCATTATAAGTAGTGGACTAGTTGTGAATTTGCAGTTGTGGTTAATTGCACTGAGAAGATGTGTTAAGTGTGGATTAAATGATAGTGGAGAGGTTCTGGTATTTTGTGGTGGAGGGATAGGGTAAAAGTAGTCAGTGTCAGTAATGCGAGCTGCAGCAGATCCCATAGAAAGTGATAGCCATTGCAATAACTTGGGAGCTGCCTGTGTTGTTATAATTGTGAGACTTGAGTCTCATGACTTTTGTATGACTATTGATATCAACAGTTCTGCAATTTTTTTTATAAAAGTATCACTGGATCTAACCCAACGTCAGAGTTACAAATTTAAAATTTCAGATAACAAGCATAGGAGAGGTTACTAAAATACATCAATTTGCATGGAGTAAAAGCAGCTCTATATAACAGTGTAATGTATCTCAAAGATCTGAGTGCATGGTGAGCTGGTAAAACCTAAAAAAGTTTTAGAGGTGAATATGGTGCTCTTGCGATAAATACACAAAGTGTTCCTTTAAAAAAAAAAAAAAGCTAGAGTTTGGAAAATATTAAACTGATGTTTTAAGTCTTTAAAAGAATATGAGAACCTTCTTGAAAAATTATAATTTTTTTCTGTGGGTTGAAGACTAAGGGGTAGATGTATTAAGCAGCAGATGCTGCAATCTACCCTCAAAGTTTTAGGTCCGCCTGTATACAGGGAACACAATGTATACAGAGAACACAATGTATACAGAGAACACAATGTATACAGAGAACACAATGTATACATAGAACACAATGTATATAGAGAACACAATGTATACAGAGAACACAATGTATACAGAGAACACAATGTATACAGAGAACACAATGTATGCATAGAACACAATGTATACATAGAACACAATGTATACAGAGAACACAATGTATACAGAGAACACAATGTATACAGAGAACACAATGTATACATAGAACACAATGTATACATAGAACACAATGTATACAGAGAACACAATGTATACAGAGAACACAATGTATACAGAGAACACAATGTATACAGAGAACACAATGTATACATAGAACACAATGTATACAGAGAACACAATGTATACAGAGAACACAATGTATACATAGAACACAATGTATACAGAGAACACAATGTATACATAGAACACAATGTATACAGAGAACACAATGTATACAGAGAACACAATGTATACAGAGAACACAATGTATACAACAGAGAGACAGGAAAGTAAGAACACAATGTATACATAGAACACAATGTATACATAGAACACAATGTATACATAGAACACAATGTATACATAGAACACAATGTATACATAGAACACAATGTATACAGAGAACACAATGTATACATAGAACACAATGTATACAGAGAACACAATGTATACAGAGAACACAATGTATACATAGAACACAATGTATACAGAGAACACAATGTATACAGAGAACACAATGTATACATAGAACACAATGTATACAGAGAACACAATGTATACAGAGAACACAATGTATACAGAGAACACAATGTATACAACAGAGAGACAGGAAAGTAAGAACACAGAGCAAATATTAGGGAACTTGTGAGAAGGGTGTGATGCTACTAAATAGTTAGAAAAGACACCATCCAACCTATAACAAAACAGGGAGCATATTAACAAGTAAGGCATGCAATTAGGTCTGAACAAAGCCTCATTAGATTGTTTTTTAGCAAGCGCCACCTGAGAGCTGCTTCTTTTAGCAGAACTGTGCTTTACACAGAGGAGAACTTGCCTGATGTATATATTCTTATCACACCTAAAAAGTGTAGCCCCCCCCCTAAATACCAGGCAATCCTCCTATGAAAATAGAACAGGGAGCACTATTAAACAGGGCTGGCTCTAGGAGAAGGGTAGTTTAGATTGGCAACACTCTACAGTCAGTGAGACTACAAAATAATTAATCCTAACAACAAAATAAAAACTGAAAAATGACAATCTCAAAACAGTAAAACTAGACAAGCACAGAAGTAACAAGACAATGCCTGGTGATTGAATAACATTTTTTTTCTTTTATCTTTTAAACTATATTTTCACCCTCCTTCACCCAGATATACAGGTGCTTTATTCCCTTCTTTATTTACTAATAGTATACAATTAAGCTTAATTTAATAGCAACAGGATCACTGTATGGGAGGACAACACAGTTGCTATTAATTGTGCAAAACTAAATAAATAGAATTGCTATAGCTACTGGGTGCAAGACATTTCCCTTTTCATTACTATTTTATGCAATAAGATTTTCATCTCATATACATCCAAATGGTTACCATGATTTAGTAAGCCATACTGTTATTAATTGCAACTAAGTTGTGATTATAGGACTGATAATCTATAGTTCTCCGCTCTGGTGAGATGATCATTTTTTAGAAAGGCAATTTTTTTTCTTTATAGTAGTTTATCTAAGCATGCAGGGTTCTAGACATGAAGGAGAGACACAAACATTACAGAATAAAGCTAAAAAAAGCATCTAATTACTCCTAAAATACATTTATCTCCCAGCTTCCTAATAAAAATATAATTAAATCCTTAATTTGAAAGATGAATGCCCACCTATAATAGTTAACCCCTTAGTGACCAGACCACTTTTTCATTTGTTGACCGTTTGGGACCAGGGCTATTTTTACATTTCTGTGGTGTTTATGTTTAGCTGTAATTTTCCTCTTACTCATTTACTGTACGCACACATATTATATACGGTTTTTCTAACCATTAAATGGGCTTTCTAAAGATACCATTATTTTCATTATATCTTATAAATTACTATCGGCTAGATTACGAGTTTTTACTTTAGGGTAAAAAAGCAGTGTTAAGATGTCCTAACGCTACTTTTTTACGCCCGCTGGTATTACGAGTCTTGAAGATTTAGGGTCACCGTACACTTCTTTGGCCTTACCGCAAAACGACTTATGTAAACTTCGTAAAGTCTTTTTTCTATGGGACTTCCATAGTGCCGGTATTACGAGTCTGTCCTGGGAGGCCAAAAAGTGAGCGGTACACCCTCTACCTCCAAGATTCCTAACGCATTCTAAAGTCAGTAGTTAAGAGTGCTAAAAAGTACACTAACACCCATAAACTACCTATTAACCCGTAAACCGAGGCCCTCCTGCATCGCAAACACTATAATAAAAATTTTAACCCCTAATCTGCCGCTCCGGACACCGCCGCCACCTACATTATATTTATGAACCCCTAATCTGCTGCCCCCAACATCGCAGACACCTACATTATATTTATTAACCCCTAATCTGCCGCCCCCAATGTCGCCGCCACCTACCTACACTTATTAACCCCTAATCTGCTGCCCACAACGTTGCCACCACTATAATAAACATATTAACCCCTAAACCGACGCACTCCCGCCTCGCAAACATAAGTTAAATATTATTAAACCCTAATCTGCTGTCCCTAATATCAACGCCCCCTACCTACATTTATTAACCCCAATCTGCCGCCCCAACGTCGCCGCCACTATATTAAATTTATTAACCCCTAAATCTAAGTCTAACCCTAACCCTAACACCCCCTAACTTAAATATAATTTAAATAAATCTAAAGAAAATTACTATCATTAACTACATTATTCCTATTTAAAACTAAATACTTAGCTATAAAATAAACCCTAAGCTAGCTACAATATAACTAACTATAAAATAATAGTTACATTGTAGCTAGTTTAGGATTTATTTTTATTTTACAGGCAAGTTTGTATTTATTTTAACTAGGTAGAATAGTTATTAAATAGTTATTAACTATTTAATAACTACCTAGCTAAAATAAATACAAAAGTACCTGTAAAATAAAACCTAACCTAAGTTACACTAACACCTAACACTGCACTATAATTAAATTAATTCCCTAAATTAAATACAATTAAATAAAATTAGCTAAAGTACAAAAAAGATAAAACCCTCCCAATACACCCTTAAAAAAACCTAACACTAACCCCCTGAAGATCGACTTACCAGGGGAAGTCTTCATCCAAGCCGGGCCGAAGTCCTCAACAAAGCCGGGAGAAGTCTTCATCCAAGCCAGGCAAAGTGGTCCTCCAGACGGGCAGAAGTCTTCATCCAGACAGCATCTTCTATCTTCATCCATCCAGCGCGGAGCGGGTCCATCTTCAAGACATCCGACATGGAGCATCCTCTTCATCCGACGACTAAAGACGAATGAAGGTACATTTAAAGGGACACTCAATCAAAATTAAACTTTCATTATTCAGAGTATGCCATTTTAAACAACTTTCTAATTTACTCACATTAACAAAATGTGCACATTCTTTATATATTTAAACCTTTTGAGTCACTAGCTCCTACTGAGCATGTGCAAGAATAAGTGTGTATGCATTTGTGAATGGCTGATGATTGTCACATGGTACGTGTATGCATTTGTGAATGGCTGATGGCTGTCACATGGTACAGGGGGAGTGGAAAAAGACATAACTTTTAAAATTGTCAGAAGAAAAATCTACTAGTCATTTGAAATTCAGACTAAGTGCTATTGCATTGTCTTGTTATCTTGCATTTGTTGATTATACAAATCTACTGTGTTGACTGGTCCTTTTAATGACGTTATCCAAGATGACGTCCCTTAGATTCCGATTGGCTGATAGAATTCTATCAGCCAATCGGAATTAAGTGTGATGTCTGTGATGTTGGACGTAATAACTTTCTGAAATACAAGTGAGTGTTCTAGGTGAACCACAGCTGCTGAGATAAATGCAATTCTAGTAAGTTTGTTGCAGAGATTGTTTTGGGTGGTAACATCAATTACAATATATGTAATGTGAGAACCCACATAGAATCGATACAGTTTGATGGATGGTAAAAGATGCTGTAAATATTCTATGGCTGCCACCTGTGATTAAATCACTAAAGAAATGCAGCAGTATAAACACAGCAAGTTACCACAGATAAGGTGTTAACACAGAGATAATAATAACTACATAAGCGTAACTAACTTGACACTGTGCAGAACGATCAGAGTGCAGATTATGTGATTAGTGTATGTAACAGGTAAGTTGGCTAAAAAGGTACCTGAGCAGTTACAGCTTAACCGCAGTAGTAAGAACTGAGAGCAAGCAGCCAGAGACAGTCCAGGAGATGCGGCAAAGGTTGGCGTGTGACGTCACCGCTCCGATACTTCCGGTATAAGTGAAAGAGCTGACAGGCGGCTTAGAGTTCCGTTGCTGAACAGATAGTTATGAGGGTTTGATCAAGGGAGGCTGGGAAGGAGCACAGACAAAGCCATCTACGATCCAATACCAAGCAAAGAGTAGTTTGGGAAGAGGCCATTTATAGGCTGGATGTCAGACAATTAAAGAGACAGTACTGTTACCGAGTGAATTACTACAATAACTGCATAGGAGAACAGATGAATAGCTGTGAACATGACAGGACTCCCCCCTCAAGGAGCCACTCCGGGGCTCAGGAACGGGGTCTGTCAGGATTTCTTTGATGGAACCGGGAAATGAGTCGAGGGGCCGAGATGTTACTTGCAGGTTCCCAGGAATCATCTTCCTCTTTATACCCCTTCCACCTTATAAGATATTGTAGAACGCCACGGTTAAATCTGGAATCTAGAATGGATTGAACCTCATATTCGATGTTTGGGTCAACAGATACCCGAGGTAGGGATTGTAGGGAAGAGCCCCCCCAGACTGTCCGGTATGGTTTCAGGAGGGAGACATGGAATGTTGGATGTATTTTGAGGTTGTCAGGCAATTGAATACGCATGGCATTGTCGTTGATGATTTTGATGATAGGAAAAGGTCCTATATATAATGGAGACGGTTTCTTGGATGGAGTGTTCAGGAGTAAGTTTTTTGTAGACAACCAGACAAGATCTCCAAGCGAATAATGAGGAGCAGGGGTTCTTCTCCTGTCATAATCTTTTTTATGCATTCGTTTGGCTTCCTCAATTGCATTACGTACGGTGATGAAATTTGAAGCAATATTTTGGGTTAAATCGCTGATATGAACTGAGTTGTAGTTCCCAGGTAGAAGTTGGAAAGTTGGATGATATCCATAATTAATAAAGAACGGTGTTTGTTTCGTCATTGCATGAATGGTGTTATTAAAGACAAACTCTGCATATGGGAGTAAATTTGACCAAGATTCTTGATTAAAGTGGCAGTATGTCCGTAAAAATTGTTCAACCCATTGGGTACACCTCTCGGTTTGACCATTGGTCTGAGGATGATACACGATGATGAGAGTTTTTTATCAATTGAAAATGATTTACAGAATTCTGCCCATAGTGTGCTGGTAAATTGTGATCTGCGGTCCGTGAGAATCCTTTGTGGTAATCCATGTAGTTTGAAGACATTGGTAAGGAGAACTTGTATGGTTTCTGCGGCTGTTGGTAGTTTATGATATGGAATAAGATGATGTATCATTTTACTGAACAGATCTACAACTACTATTATGGTAGTGTTATTTGAAGATCTGGGTAGGTCAACAATGTAGTCCATTGCGATATCAAGCCATGGTCTGTTTGGTGTAGAAATTGGTAGCAACAATCCATAGGGTGATTGTTTTGTTCGTTTTGAAGTGGCACAAACTGAACAGCTGTTAATATAGTCTGAGATGTCGATGGTCATGTTGGGCCACCAATATGATCTTTTTATCATCTCCTGCGTCTTAACTATGCCACTGTGGCCAGCTAAACGAGATTTGTGAGCAGAATGCAATAGGGTTCCTCTTATGGAAGGTGGTATGTACAGTTTGCCCTGATGGTGGTATAGGGCATTGGAGTTTAGTTGTAATAAATGAAGAGGTTTTGTTGTATCCTTTTGTTGTTCTCGCTGAAGTAAGGGAGTGGAATCCACTAGAAACAGTAGAAATTTGTCTTCAGGTATCACAGACTGGGGAGAATGGGTATAGCAATCTTTCGGTGGTAGTCGAGAAAGTGCGTCTGCCGTCCGATTTTTTGCAGCTGGTCTATAAGTTATAAGAAAATCGAATCTTGAAAAATAGAGATTCCAACGAACCTGTCTGGCTGTAAGAGTTTTGGTAGTTCCGGGTACGGAACACCATCAGCCATTCGTTCCCAGCCCTCATCCAGATGAGATTATAGGCCCCCCTTAGGTCTAGCTTAGTGAATATATTTGATCCTTCAAGCCTTTCTATTAATTGAGGAATGAGGGGTAAGGGATAGCGGTTTTTTATAGTAATTTTATTTAGTTGCATATAATCTACAATAGGCCTCAAAGACCCATCCTTGTTCTTGACAAAGAACATACCCGCGGCTGCGGGGGAGGTTGAGGGACGTATGAACCCCTTTTTCAAATTATCATCAAGATAAGTCTTTAAGTGTTGTAATTCAGGCTTGGATAACGGGAATACATGGCCGCAAGGTATGACTGCACCTGGTAAGATGTCAATTGGGCAGTCATAAGGGCGGTGGGGTGGTAAGTTTTCGAATTCTTTTTTACTAAAGACATCTGAAAAGTCCATGTATTCCTGAGGGATGGTATTTTCCTGAGTAGAAGGAGTAGGTTGTAACATTTGGGTAGGAAAACAAGTAGTAGTGCAGTACTTTGATGTAAACTGTAAACTAAGTGTGGACCAAGATATGTGGGGGTCATGTAAGCGTAACCACTGTAAGCCTAAAATTACAGGGAAAGCAGGTGAAGTAATTACATCAAATGTTATGTATTCCCTATGGTGGTCTAGAGTAGAGACTAAAAGTGGAATAGTTTAAAATATAACTGGACCAGATGACAATACCTCCCCATCAATTCCTCTTAAAGGTACAGGAGACGTTTTTTTTATTAGTGGTATTTTATTTATGCTAGTGAAGTTCACATCTATATATGAGGCAGAAGCACCAGAATCAAGAATCCTTGTGACGTTGGCCCGTTGTTGGTCCCACTGCAATGAAAGGGATAGATTAAGGTAACAAGAGGAATTACTAGCAGCTTTAATGGAATGATATAGTAGAGAAGTCTTACCCTGTTTTTGTCTTTGTAGGATTGGACAGGAGTTTTCAAGGTGTTCGTCAGAGGCACAGTACATACATAAATTTTGTGTGCGTCTTCTGAGTTTCTCGTGGGTGGTTAATGGCCCTTTAAGAAAACCAATCTCCATAGGCTCGCTGGTAGTTTTTTGAGCAGTGTAGTTGGAGCTTGTGGACGGTGTTCTTCTAGTACTACTGTCATGGGAAGTTTTTTCACTTTGTCTCTCTCTTAGGCATCTGTCAATACTAATACTTAGATTTATCAACTCTTCCAGGGTTGGTGGAAGATCTGAGTGACAGAGTTCATCCTTTATGGTGTCTGAAAGTCCGAGCCGGAACTGATTTCTTAATGCTAGATTGTTCCATTGTGTATCGTTTGCCCATTTTTTAAAATCCACAATATAATCCTCCACATCCCTTCTCCTCTGCTTCAGAGACCTCATAGCTGTTTCAGCTGTCAACTGTTTGTATGGGTCATCATACAGTTGAGCTAAAGCACAGAAGAAGGAATCCAGAGAATTCAGGATATCATCATTACTTTCTAGGAAATTGTTTGCCCAGCTTCTAGGCTCAGCTCTTAAGTAGGAAATAGTAGTCATAACTTTGATTCTGTCTGTGGGATTAGTATAAGGCTTTAAAGTAAAAAGTAACAAACAGGCATTTTTGAAATCCCTGAACATTTTTCTGTCACCTGTGAAAACATCAGGTAAACTAACTTGAGGTTCCTGGAAACGTGATTTTGTTTCTTCAAAGTCTTTTATATAAGCTTTTAGAGCATTCTTTTCTTGTTTTAAAGTATTCAGCCCATCAGTCAGCAATTCCACATTATGAGTGAGTGTCTGAATCTGTGTAGTGATCTCAGCTGGGTCCATGTTTGGGACTTGGTATTCTGTGATGTCTGTGATGTTGGAGGTAATTAACTTTCTGAAATACAAGTGAGTGTTCTAGGTGAACCAGAGCTGCTGAGATAAATGCAATTCTAGTAAGTTTGTTGCAGAGATTGTTTTGGGTGGTAACATCAATTACAATATATGTAATGTGAGAACCCACATAGAATCGATGCAGTTTGATGGATGGTAAAAGATGCTGTAAATATTCTATGGCTGCCACCTGTGATTAAATCACTAAAGAAATGCAGCAGTATAAACACAGCAAGTTACCACAGATAAGGTGTTAACACAGAGATAATAATAACTACATAAGCGTAACTAACTTGACACTGTGCAGAACGATCAGAGTGCAAATTATGTGATTAGTGTATGTAACAGGTAAGTTGGCTAAAAAGGTACCTGAGCAGTTATAGCTTAACCGCAGTAGTAAGAACTGAGAGCGAGCAGTCAGAGACAGTCCAGGAGATGCGGCAAAGGTTGGCGTGTGACTTCACCGCTCCGATACTTCCGGCATAAGTGAAACAGCTGACAGGCGGCTTAGAGTTCCGTTGCTGAACAGATAGTTCTGAGGGTTTGATCAAGGGAGGCTGGGAAGGAGCACAGACAAAGCAATCTACGATCCAATACCAAGCAAAGAGTAGTTTGGGAAGAGGCCATTTATAGGCTGGATGTCAGACAATTAAAGAGACAGTACTGTTACGGAGTGAATTACTACAATAACTGCATAGGAGAACAGATGAATAGCTGTGAACATGACATTAAGGTAGAAAAAATCCTATTGGCTGATGCAATCAGCCAATAGGATTGAAGTTCAATCCTATTGGCTGATTGACGTTGGGGGCGACAGATTATGGGTTAATAAATGTAGGTAGGTGGCGTCGATGTTAGGGATGGCAGATTAGGGGTTAATAATATTTAACTAATGTTTGCAAGGCGGGAGTGCGGAGGTTTAGGGGTTAATATGTTTATTATAGTGGCGGCGATATTGGGGGCGGCAGATTAGGGGTTAATAAGTGTAGGTAGGTGGCGTTGACATTGGGGCGGCAGATTAGGGGTTAATAAATATAATGTAGGTGGCGGCGATGTTGGGGGCAGCAGATTAGGGGTTCATAAGTATAATGTAGGTGGCGGCGATGTCCGGAGCGGCAGATTAGTGGTCAATAATTATAATGTAGGTGTCGGCGATGTCGGGGGCGGCAGATTAGGGGTTAATAAGTGTAAGGGTGTTTAGACTCGGGGTTCATGTTAGGGTGTTAGGTGTAAACACAAATTTTTATTTCCCCATAGAAATCAATGGGGAAATCATGCATGAGCACGTACGACCAGCTCACCGCTGACTTAAGCAGCGCTGGTATTGGAGTGCGATAATGAGCAAAATTATGCTCAACGCTCACTTCTTGTCTTTTAACGACGGGTTTGTAAAAACCTGTAATACCAGCACCGCAGGAAATTATAGGGCAATAAGTACAAGAAGCACTTTGCTATTTCAAAATTAGCAATAGTTACATTGGAAAACCTAAGGTATTAAACTTGGGGTATTTTAACTCTTTCCATGCAACCATTTTACCACCAATCTATGCCAAAGTTTGAAAGAAAGAAAAAAGTGGTTATTTTTTGACAAAATAGCAGTTTAAGAATACATTTACTGAAAATGTTAAGGGATACTGCCAAATAACACCCCAATATGTGTTCAGCAACATCTGTGTTGGGTTCTCAGCGGGCTAAAAGGCCTTATTTTTAGGGGTCTGTCATCATGTACCCATGTCCTATTTGGGACATTTCTGAAGCTAGCCAATGTAAATAACCCCCCCTCAAACCATATATTTTTTAAATGTAGACACCCTAGGGTATTTGAAATTTAGGCATTTAAACACTTTCCATGCACTAATTCAACCACCAGTCTTTGTAAAACCTTTGAGTAGTCATTATTTTGTGTTATTTTTTCCGAAAAAAAAAAATATAGGTTGTGTCCCTTTAAACAAAGTCTAGCTTTGGTCAATATGTGTTCAACAACATCTCCTGAGTACAGTGATACCAACCATGAATAGTTTTGTTGGGTTCTCAGGGGTCTAAAATGCCTTATTTTTAGGGGGCGCATTCCAGTTTTCCAACTTGGAATTTTCACATCTGTAGTGTCATCATGCACCCATGTCCTATTTGTGTCATTTCTGAAGCCGGCCAATGTAATTTACCCCCATCAAACCATATATTTTTGAAAAGTAGACACTGTAGGGTATTTGAAATGTTGGTATTTTAACACTTTCCATGCACTAATTCAACCACCAGTCTTTGTCAAACTTTGGGTAGTCATTTTTTTGTGTTATTTTTCACACACATTATACTTTAGGCATGGATTCTTAGTTCCTGTTATGTGTTACTGCCAAAGAACACCCCAATATATGTTCAGAAAGATCTCCAGAGTACAGTGATACCACCTATGCATAGGTTTGTTGGGTTGTTTGGGGTTTGCAATGCCAAACTTCTGACATGTGTTTGTGATTTTTTTTCAAATGTAACATATCTTCTTTGACTATCTTCTTTTGGGGGGGGGGGGGCTTTTTTTATGATGCCTTTAAAGCAACTGTTTTAGCCAATAAAAATGGAGAAAATGTGTGGTGGTATTTTCTCATTTTTACACACTATGGCTATAATTTAGGAGAAAAATGCAATAATAATCTAAAACTATACAAATATGTCAGATGTTAAACAACACAATGTACAGGGTGACTAGAATCGAGTACAATACTCCCCTCTTAAATGACCGCTGCTCTCTAACAGTCTCTCCCAACCGGACTGTGAGTAGAAAGTGAATCGGATATATAGAGGCGCTGATCTTGAATCTCGTGTATATGGACGTACACACTGAAGAAAGAAAAACTTGGCTTGTGATTTGCAGAAGTTAACAACAAATTAATGTGCAGTATACTCACTCCGAAAAATTCAGAGTTCAGCTTCTTCAAAAGGTTTTTCTGTCTCAACTTTCCCAATTTTCACACTGTGTTTGTGTCTGTGGATAATGAAAATTGCACTGCAGGTAATTGAATCTTTTGCTTGATAAAAAGTGCAATATACTCACTCCGATAAATTTCGGAATCCGGCTCCTCAGAACGTATTGTGTAGTTTGAAATTACTTCCAAAAAGGGCAGCAAAATACTTGTTGTAGTAAAAAACAAATATTTATTAAAACATAATAAAATGCTCTTATTTATCTTGGCTCTACGCGTTTCAACGACAATATCGTCTTTTTCAAGAGCAGTAAAAACAATTGGAAGTGCTGCCTTTGGAATGTTTACAGGTGTATTTATACAGGTAATCATTGTTCCTGTTCCGGTGGTAAACACCGGAATAGGACTCACAAATAAAACATTTTAATTTTGTATTTATTCCAATCCGATTGTGTTTTGAGAATGATATTTATTTATTTTGTATTTAAGCTTTTGGCGCTTAAATTCTCAATAATTTATCAAATCGGATTGGTATAAATGAAAAAAAGCTTTTTGGCCAATCAGAGGGGAGAAAAGTAAAGTTCCCTTTCAAGTCCTGGTTTTGAGCGGTTTCTTTTCAGGTCCGCCAGATGATGCGTGGTCATATGTTCTCATCAATCAGATGAAGAGCGTTGTTTTCAATGCTTCGTATGTAAAGGCCTGGCTCCGGTTTGTCCAATAAGTTCCGTGTCACATGTCTCGGATTGACCAATCTCTCTGTGAGCGACATTTTACTATGTTCCATTGATAGCCAGTGTTTTGGATTCTCTAGGAAGTATGTAATGAAAAGTGCAGGTCACTTTGAATCATATATATTATAGACATAGACAACTTCGTGATAATAATTTCACAAAAATCTTGGGTTACAACCTTTTCAATTTTTTTGAATATTAATTAGTGCAACATGCACTCGAATATCGATGTTGCCATCAAATATATAAATTTTGCCATCAAATATAAATTTTAAATATAAATTGCGCCATCAAGTATAAATTTTGCCATCAAATATAAATTTATCTTCACATATAATTTCTGGACAGAATCTCAGTAATATTGTATATATAATTGGGATAAATATTAAACTATTCGAAATATACTGAAATCTAAACAGAATAAAATAATATATTAAATATATTAAATATGAAATAAAATAAAATGAAATGAAAATAAAATGATCTTAGATTATATGAATGCTGCCACTCTAATATCTTTATTTAAACCATAATGTCCATATGTTTTTAATGTGTGTATCCACCATAGTTCTCTTCTATTGAGTTCTTTTTCTATCTCTCCCCCCTCTCCAGTGTAATGAAACCTTCTCTATACCTATCCATGATAGATGTTTTTTTATCGTATAGAGGACAATTATTATAGTGTAAAGGAACACCATGATCTTCTTTTTCTTTTTCAATTTTATTAAGGTGTTCTAATATACGGGTTTTAGCAAATCTTGAAGTTTGTCCTAAATATTGAATCTGACAATTGCACTGAAGTAAATATATTATATTTTTGGTTTTGCAAGTGATGAAATCTTTTATTGTGTATGATTTATTTGTTACTGAAGAAGTGAATGTCTTATGTGTCTTTTTAGTATAATTGCATGCTTTACAATGTCCACATGTATAGAATCCTGTTAAATTTGCAATTTGGATAGGTTTAGGTGGCTTCATCCCCTTGATAAGGGAAGGTGCCAATTTTTGTTTGAAATTTGTTCCCTTCCTGAAAGTTATCAAAGGTTTATTTGGAATAATATTATTTAAGTATTCATCATTTTTTAAAACATTCCAATGTTGATTTATAATATGTTTGATCTGTTTATATCCACTATTGTATGTGGTAATGAATCTTGGAAAATTTGGATTATTGGTACTTTTTTTGTCAGTGTTCAGTATTAAAGAATCTCGATTCCTGTTTTCCACTTCAACTCTATCTTGTTCTAATGTGTTGCTGTCATAGCCTTTTTGCTCAAATCTTTTTTTAATTATCTTAGATTGGGTATTGAAATCATCTGTGGTATCACAATTTCTTCGTATACGGAGAAATTGTCCTTTAGGGATTGCTTTTAGCCAGGTTGGATGGTGTTCACTGTCTCTCCTTATGTAAGTGTTCATGTCACAGCTTTTGAAAAAGGTCCTAGTGTGTATATTTCCTGCTTCAACAAAAATTGTTAAGTCTAGAAAATTAATGTGAGTTTTATTGAATTCAGGTGTTAATATTATACCCATATTATTTTCATTCAGATAAGAAACAAAGTTATTTGATGCAGTCTCGTCCTTGTTCCAAATACATAGAACATCATCTATGTAGCGCCGCCAGGACACCAGGCCCACCCCAGCCACGCCACATGACCATACATAAGTGTGTTCAAAGTGGTCCATGTAAATATTGGCGTAGCTTGGGGCGAATCTGGTGCCCATGGCGGTGCCACATATCTGAAGATACTGTTTATTATCGAACCAAAAGAAATTATGTTTCAGAATGAACTCTATTGATGTTAAAATAAATTCTAGTAATTCTGTAGATAAATTTTCATCTTGTTCAAGTTTCCATTTTATGGCTGCTATACCTTTTTTGTGATCAATGATGGAGTATAAAGATGTTACATCCATTGTTAGCCATGAATATTCTGATTCCCATTTCGTGTCTTTGAGTATATTTAATACCTGTTTAGTGTCTTTAAGGTATGATCTTGCTGTTTGAGCATAGGGCTGTAACAGATGATCTATAAAGGCAGATAAATTACATGTAAGGGAATCTATCCCACTGATTATGGGCCTCCCTGGAGGTCTAAGTGGATCCTTGTGTAATTTGGGAATGAAGTAAAAAATAGGAGTCTTGGATTCTACTTTATTTAAAAACATAAATTCATCTTGAGAAATAATATTTCTGGCTAAAGCTTGTGATAGGATCTCATTTAATTCTAAAGTGAATGTTCTTTTTGGGTTATTTTTCAAAATTTGATAAGTTTTTGTGTCTGATAAGATTCTATTTGCTTCCTCCATATAGTAGCTGCGGTCCATTATTACTATACTTCCCCCCTTATCCGCTTCCTTGATGATAATGTCTTCCCTTTTATTTAAATTTTTGTAAATCTCATTTTCTTGTTTGTTTAAATTAAAATACTTAGGTCTTGCCTCAATTTTTTCTATGTCTTTTAGGATTAATTTGCCAAATACTTCTATGTTTGGGCCCTTACAGTGGCTGGGATAGAAAGTGGAGGGGTTTTTAAAGTAAGTTCTTGGTTCCCTATTTATTTGAGAATTTTCTTGGTTTTTACTTAATGTATCTTTCCTGGCAAAAAATCTTTTAACTGTCAAATTCCTGATAAATTTCTGTGCATCAATGAATAATTGAAATGTATTAACACTCTGAGTGGGTATAAATTTTAAGCCTTTAGATAGAATGTTTTTTTCTTGTTCAGTTATCGTTTGTGATGAAATATTGTGAATGCCTAGTCTCTCTGGCTCCTTCTTCTGTGTTTTACCCCTTCTACCTCTTGTTCCTCTGAAAGATCTGGTGTCCTGTCTCTTTTCTTTTGATTTGTTCTGTCTGTGCGAAGTGGAGAATATCTGTTGGGGTGTATCCAGCCTTGATTGGTCGGTGTGTGATTTGTTCCTATTTTGTGTCTCTCTTTGTATGTGTTCTGTTGAAAAGGGTGATGTGAGTCTTGTTCATGTCTTACTTTGTTTGTAACGTGTTGATCTTCTCTTTTGTCTCTTTTGTCTTTTGGTGAATGTGTATTTTTATAGTGATTAGAGTGATTGGAGTAATGATTATATTCTATTCTATGTTGGTTCGATCCCCTATATTCATTGTGGTTATATTGATTTTCATTTTTTTGGTGAAAAATTTCCCTATTTTGTTGGTGTCTATTGTGCTCATAAGTGTTATTATATCTTATATCGTGATCTCTATAGTTATTAAATTGATTCCTGTTATTAGAGTAGTTATTATTCGAATGATCCCTATTAGATCTCGAATAATTATCTTTTAAATTATATTGATTTCTATGTGAACTGTGTGTTGTATTATAATTATAATTATTTCGTGATGCAATTCTGCCTCTAAAATGGTCTTTTTGTGAATTATCCCTTTTGTTCTGTGAATTTACTTGAGGTTGTGTATATGGAGTGCCATTTTTAAAATCTTCACTATCTCTGAGGTATTTATTATATTTAGAGTCTCCAATTTGTTCATCTAGCTCTTTGGCTTGTGTTTTAATTTGCTCAAATTTGTCATTACATGTTTTGCTTGAAAGAAATGGTATAAGTTCAGTTTCTAAGGAGAAAATTTCTTTTTCAATATTTTTTAGAACTATGTCTTGATGTTCATACAATAAACTTACTAAATTAGTTGAACATTTGTGGAGAGCTGCATTCCACTTTGCCATAAATTCTTTGTCGTCTGTGCCAAAAGCCGGCACCTTAGTTACCCTTAGACCCCTAGGAACTATTTCTTCGTTTAGATATCTGCTTAAAAAAGTTATTTCCCACCATTTTTTGGTCTCTTTAGTATATAATTTCTTAAGTTTGTTTATTATAAATTCCCAATTACTTTTATCTTCATCTAAATGTTTAAATGTATTATCGTATTTGTTTTGTCTTGCAGCTCTCCAATCGGAGAGGGTATTCTTAGTCATATTAGGAGAAAAATGCAATAATAATCTAAAACTATACAAATATGTCAGATGTTAAACAACACAATGTACAGGGTGACTAGAATCGAGTACAATACTCCCCTCTTAAATGACCGCTGCTCTCTAACAGTCTCTCCCAACCGGACTGTGAGTAGAAAGTGAATCGGATATATAGAGGCGCTGATCTTGAATCTCGTGTATATGGACGTACACACTGAAGAAAGAAAAACTTGGCTTGTGATTTGCAGAAGTTAACAACAAATTAATGTGCAGTATACTCACTCCGAAAAATTCAGAGTTCAGCTTCTTCAAAAGGTTTTTCTGTCTCAACTTTCCCAATTTTCACACTGTGTTTGTGTCTGTGGATAATGAAAATTGCACTGCAGGTAATTGAATCTTTTGCTTGATAAAAAGTGCAATATACTCACTCCGATAAATTTCGGTATCCGGCTCCTCAGAACGTATTGTGTAGTTTGAAATTACTTCCAAAAAGGCAGCAAAATACTTGTTGTAGTAAAAAACAAATATTTATTAAAACATAATAAAATGCTCTTATTTATCTTGGCTCTACGCGTTTCAACGACAATATCGTCTTTTTCAAGAGCAGTAAAAACAATTGGAAGTGCTGCCTTTGGAATGTTTACAGGTGTATTTATACAGGTAATCATTGTTCCTGTTCCGGTGGTAAACACCGGAATAGGACTCACAAATAAAACATTTTAATTTTGTATTTATTCCAATCCGATTGTGTTTTGAGAATGATATTTATTTATTTTGTATTTAAGCTTTTGGCGCTTAAATTCTCAATAATTTATCAAATCGGATTGGTATAAATGAAAAAAAGCTTTTTGGCCAATCAGAGGGGAGAAAAGTAAAGTTCCCTTTCAAGTCCTGGTTTTGAGCGGTTTCTTTTCAGGTCCGCCAGATGATGCGTGGTCATATGTTCTCATCAATCAGATGAAGAGCGTTGTTTTCAATGCTTCGTATGTAAAGGCCTGGCTCCGGTTTGTCCAATAAGTTCTGTGTCACATGTCTCGGATTGACCAATCTCTCTGTGAGCGACATTTTACTATGTTCCATTGATAGCCAGTGTTTTGGATTCTCTAGGAAGTATGTAATGAAAAGTGCAGGTCACTTTGAATCATATATATTATAGACATAGACAACTTCATGATAATAATTTCACAAAAATCTTGGGTTACAACCTTTTCAATTTTTTTGAATATTAATTAGTGCAACATGCACTCGAATATCGATGTTGCCATCAAATATATAAATTTTGCCATCAAATATAAATTTTAAATATAAATTGCGCCATCAAGTATAAATTTTGCCATCAAATATAAATTTATCTTCACATATAATTTCTGGACAGAATCTCAGTAATATTGTATATATAATTGGGATAAATATTAAACTATTCGAAATATACTGAAATCTAAACAGAATAAAATAATATATTAAATATATTAAATATGAAATAAAATAAAATGAAATGAAAATAAAATTATAAATCAACATTGGAATGTTTTAAAAAATGATGAATACTTAAATAATATTATTCCAAATAAACCTTTGATAACTTTCAGGAAGGGAACAAATTTCAAACAAAAATTGGCACCTTCCCTTATCAAGGGGATGAAGCCACCTAAACCTATCCAAATTGCAAATTTAACAGGATTCTATACATGTGGACATTGTAAAGCATGCAATTATACTAAAAAGACACATAAGACATTCACTTCTTCAGTAACAAATAAATCATACACAATAAAAGATTTCATCACTTGCAAAACCAAAAATATAATATATTTACTTCAGTGCAATTGTCAGATTCAATATTTAGGACAAACTTCAAGATTTGCTAAAACCCGTATATTAGAACACCTTAATAAAATTGAAAAAGAAAAAGAAGATCATGGTGTTCCTTTACACTATAATAATTGTCCTCTATACGATAAAAAACATCTATCATGGATAGGTATAGAGAAGGTTTCATTACACTGGAGAGGGGGAGAGATAGAAAAAGAACTCAATAGAAGAAAACTATGGTGGATACACACATTAAAAACATATGGACATTATGGTTTAAATAAAGATATTAGAGTGGCAGCATTCATATAATCTAAGATCATTTTATTTTCATTTCATTTTATTTTATTTCATATTTAATATATTTAATATATTATTTTATTCTGTTTAGATTTCAGTATATTTCGAATAGTTTAATATTTATCCCAATTATATATACAATATTACTGAGATTCTGTCCAGAAATTATATGTGAAGATAAATTTATATTTGATGGCAAAATTTATACTTGATGGCGCAATTTATATTTAAAATTTATATTTGATGGCAAAATTTATATATTTGATGGCAACATCGATATTCGAGTGCATGTTGCACTAATTAATATTCAAAAAAATTGAAAAGGTTGTAACCCAAGATTTTTGTGAAATTATTATCACGAAGTTGTCTATGTCTATAATATATATGATTCAAAGTGACCTGCACTTTTCATTACATACTTCCTAGAGAATCCAAAACACTGGCTATCAATGGAACATAGTAAAATGTCGCTCACAGAGAGATTGGTCAATCCGAGACATGTGACACGGAACTTATTGGACAAACCGGAGCCAGGCCTTTACATACGAAGCATTGAAAACAACGCTCTTCATCTGATTGATGAGAACATATGACCACGCATCATCTGGCGGACCTGAAAAGAAACCGCTCAAAACCAGGACTTGAAAGGGAACTTTACTTTTCTCCCCTCTGATTGGCCAAAAAGCTTTTTTTCATTTATACCAATCCGATTTGATAAATTATTGAGAATTTAAGCGCCAAAAGCTTAAATACAAAATAAATAAATATCATTCTCAAAACACAATCGGATTGGAATAAATACAAAATTAAAATGTTTTATTTGTGAGTCCTATTCCGGTGTTTACCACCGGAACAGGAACAATGATTACCTGTATAAATACACCTGTAAACATTCCAAAGGCAGCACTTCCAATTGTTTTTACTGCTCTTGAAAAAGACGATATTGTCGTTGAAACGCGTAGAGCCAAGATAAATAAGAGCATTTTATTATGTTTTAATAAATATTTGTTTTTTACTACAACAAGTATTTTGCTGCCTTTTTGGAAGTAATTTCAAACTACACAATACGTTCTGAGGAGCCGGATTCCGAAATTTATCGGAGTGAGTATATTGCACTTTTTATCAAGCAAAAGATTCAATTACCTGCAGTGCAATTTTCATTATCCACAGACACAAACACAGTGTGAAAATTGGGAAAGTTGAGACAGAAAAACCTTTTGAAGAAGCTGAACTCTGAATTTTTCGGAGTGAGTATACTGCACATTAATTTGTTGTTAACTTCTGCAAATCACAAGCCAAGTTTTTCTTTCTTCAGTGTGTACGTCCATATACACGAGATTCAAGATCAGCGCCTCTATATATCCGATTCACTATAATTTAGGAGAACCTATTGTATGTTATTGCAAAAAACACTTCAGGTTGTTTTCTGCAAGACCTCCTGAGTACACCTATGCCCCCCATGCATAGGGTTGCCAGGATTTTGTGAGGGTTCTGTTACAATTTTATGACTTGTAAATTTAGTTAAAAGTGAAAATATTTCTTCTGATAGGCCTATATTTAGTTTGGGGCCTATCGCATACCCCATTTTTATTAATTGCCATGAAAGTGTATATTTTTTAAATGTTGACACCCCAAGGTATTATATATGGTGTGTTTTGATGCCTTTGATGCAACCGTTTTAGCCAAAAAAATTGGAGAAAGTGTATGGTGGTAATTTTTCAATTTTCATTTTTACAGACACATTGCTTTTTGACTATGATTTAGGAGAGACTGTTGTAACTTATTGCAAAAAAATTCTCAAGGTTGTTTTCTGCAAGACCTCCCGAGTACACCTATGCCCCCCATGCATAGGTTTGCCAGGATTTTGGGAAGGTTGTGTTACAATTTTATGACTTGTAAATTTAGTTAAAAGTGAGAGTATTTCTTCTGATAGGCCTATCTTTAGTTTGGGGCCTATCGCATACCCCTTTTTTATTTATTGCCATGAAAGTGTATATTTTTGAAATGTTGATACACCAAGGTATTGTATATGGTGTGCTTTGATGCCTTTGATGCAACCATTTTAGCCAAAAAAAATTGTGGAAAGTGTATGGTGGTAATTTTTGAATTTTCATTTTTACAGACACATTGCTTTTTGACTATGATCTAGGAGAGACTGTTGTAAGTTATTGCAAAATAACACTCCAGATTGATTTCTGCAAGGCACCCTGAGTACACCTATGCCCCCCATGCATAGATTTGACAGGGGTTTTGGTAAGAAAAAACAGCCCCAATTTTAGAACTTATAAAAAATCGAGTAGTGAAATGTAAAAATCTGGCACAGTAAAAGTGAAAAACAAAACAAAACCTCTAACAGTGAACATAACCGAAAAAAGAATAACAGCAAATTATTATTTTTTCTTTTTAAATTGACCATTGTATGATACCGCTTGAAGCAGTCGCCAATGCAGAGTTCAGTCTGTCCAGGGCAATCAGGACAGTAATATATGGTGTCCTTTCTCTGCCCCCTCTTGGTACAGACTCTGCATTTTTTTTGTAGTTTCTGCTTTGCGGCAGTAGGGGGGATTTTAAAAATAAAATGGGTAGCCCCAACTCTGCTCTCTCCCATCACTGCCCGGGGAGCAGGTGCATCTTGGTACAAAATCCCCAAAATTATCCTGAGCTGAAACTGTAAAAAAGTCTGTTTCATTCCGGGTTTGTTTTTTTAAACAACAAAAAAGTGTTGTGGGTTACAATCTGCATTAAGTACATTGCAATCTTTTTGTACCAGGACCTTGCCCTCTGCATAATTAGGTAGGGCTGCAGCAGCTGATCTGCCAGATCAACCCCACCCATATACCGGTTATAAGCCTTGATGCACACTGGCTTACTTAAGATCTCAGCTCTGCCACGTACAGAGACCTCCACTGTCCTCTCATTGTGGATGGTGGTAAGAAGGTATACATCCTTCTTGTCTCTGTACTTAAGTGCCAACAGCTCCTCTTGGCGCAGAGCTGAGTTCTCCCTCCTTTGTAGCCGGGTGCATGCAAGTTGTCCTGGCAAACCTGCACCATTCTTTTTAATTGTACCACAAGCTATTCTTTCCCTCATACACCCGAAGGCCTGAATATACCCAGTCTCGCTCTCACAGAGCTTATACACCTTTACCCCATACCTGGAGCGCTTGGAAGAAATATACTTCTTGAATCCCAGCCTTCCCTTATACTTCATCAGGGATTCATCCACGTATATATTCCTTCCAGGTGTATAAGCCTCTGCAAACCTGGCAGCAAAGTGGGTAATCAGGGGGTGGATTTTATTCAGCCTGTCAAATTGGGGATACTCCCTAGGGGGGCACAGACTGTTGTCGTTGAAGTGCATGAAACGTAGAATCATTTCATACCTCTTCCTCGACATACTCTGGGAGAAAATGGGGGTAGAGCAGATTGGGCTACTGCTCCAGTAGGAGCGAATGGAGGGTTTCTTTATGATGCCCATCAGAATAGTCAATGCCCAGAATTTTGTTAATTCTGGCACATTGATGGGGGCCCATTGCTGCTTTGCCAAATATGTTTCAGGCTTTGCAGCATGGAACTAATCGGCATATAAATTAGTTTGGGCGACGGAGGGCGGAGCTAGCGAGCCGAGAGAATGGCCGCATAAGACCGGAGCTCCATGGCCATAAAGCAATGCGGAGGGTCGGCTGAACGGGAAATAAGCTACCGGAGGTGAACAAGAACCAAGACTGAGTGACTAGGCAGTGTGGTGGCCATATGAAATAGTAGCGCTATCGCTGCGGCCAGAAAGAGATCGGAAAGCGGGCCTATCTGTAAGTGCGCCATTTACTCTAACCTAGGTCTAAAGTAATAACTCAAGGGAACAATAGCTGCAGACACCGGATAACTACTAAGCTAGTGAATAGAGCATATTTGGGACACCCGGTTGCCTATATAATAAAGGCGGTTGTTCTGTAGACAGCCCTAAGACCTAAGACTTAAGTGCATCACAGCTGCTGTTCTGGGCCCACACACACACAACGCTGTTGCCTCAGCCGTCATGGCCACATAATAAAGCAACAAAACTACTAGAAATAAAAAGCTATGTAAATAATTTGAGCACAGAGTGGTCTGCACGGAAAGCTGCAAATGTTTGATTTCTATTAAGATGGTGACAAAGAAAAGAAGGAAATAACATATTGCAGAAGAGCTTTAATTAATGTAAGCATAAAAGCTGGAAGCGTGTTGGGGGAAGCTGATAATTTTTTAAACTCAGGATGCGTTTATTTGAAAAAAACTCTGGACTGCAGATGATTAGAAACAGCATACTACTGATACTGTTTATTTGAGAACAGGCTTACTCAACTGATCAGAAAGGTGATCTGAAAAATCTGACATACAACACAGTTGGGACACCCTAACTTAATTTTGTAATATACACTCTGCAAACGTTAGAAAATAAGCTCCATAATGGCGGCAAGAAAAGCTGGGAAGTTAGAGAAGTCAAGTAAACTGAATACATACTTTAAAACCATTGAAACAGACAGCCCTGATTCCCTGTTAAATTTACAAGCTGCAAGCTCAAAAAATAGAGAACAAACGGGAGATGACACGACTTCCATAACTAGAGCTGACCTTAAATTGCTGCCTTCTAAAGAGGACTTTTCACAGTTAATACAACAAGTCAGCCAGCTCATCAAAGAGGGTCTTGCAGAAGTAAAAGCTGATATTGCACAACTGGGACACAGAGTGGAACAACTGGAGGAAACCACTGAAACACTAACCACAGACTCAGAAAACTTAACTGAACAGTTAAAAGCACAGGGAGCCACCATTAATTATTTACAAGACCACATTGAGGACCTCGATAACCGGGGACGACGGCAAAATCTGAGAATCAGGGGCATTCCGGAGACTGTCCTTCAGATGCACTTGGTGCCATTCCTGCAAAGATTTTTTCAGCATCTTTTAAACACCCCTGCAGACCAAGAAATTCAACTAGACAGGGCACATAGGGCCCTTCGTCAATTACCAAAGGAGGGTGCTCCCCCAAGGGACGTGATACTTAGATTCCACCAATTTGAGGATAAAGAAAAAGTGTTCTCTGCAGCCAGAAAAGTGAAAGATCCACATTTTGAAAACAGCAACCTGCAAATATACCCAGACATTTGCCCACAGACTTTAATAAAAAGGAGAGAAGCTAGATATCTCACTCTGCACTTGCAAGATCTGGGTATTAAATATAGATGGGGGTTCCCCTTCTGCCTCCGTGTGGAGAAGGATAATCAAGTCTTCATATATCGGAACCCTGAGGACATTGAGGATTTCTGCACCAGACTGGGCATAGCACAACCATCCCTCCCCTCACTGTCCAGAGAAGAAAAAGATAGCCCATACAACCCCACAGGTCCTAGAGAACAAAGACAAACATGGGTTAGGGTGAATAGAAAACGACAAAGAGGACCCGGGGCCAAGGACCCCATTCCCACTTCCAGCAGATCTGTTACCTGAAGCTTTTGTTAGCAGCTTACTTAGACCAATGTCAGTTGAATAAAGGACCACGACCTATTATTAATCAGTGACACTTATAGATTCTTGAAATCTAACTAATGGAAGGACTTTCATTTATATATAGGTCATGAAGGTATATTATTCAGGTTGAATGTTTTCATGTTTAAGCTGCCTCTTCGTATTACATGTTAATTTAGTTTTATGCAAGTTGTTAGTCATGTTTTGTACATGAACCCTCTACCACAATTGGTTAACCATGGATCCCAAGCGGCTATTTTTAGCATGCAACTAGTGGCTCTTTGCTCCAATATTTATCTGGAGCGGGGAGTCACTAGACAGGATCAAACAGTTTGGTGTTACTTGTATGTTTTTATTTATTTGTTTTTTGTATTTAGGTCAGTGCAGAGTCTTTATGTCAGAATTGTTGTCCGCTACTCTACATTTCTTTCATGTAAAACATTGCTCGGTCTTTTTACCGGGACGGAGGGCTCCCATCGGGTAAGTTGTACAATCACATTGTCATATGAAATATCCATACACAGCAGCCAAAATTATTTGAAATCTAAATGCAAATGTCTCCACTCACAAAGTTCTAATGGCAGCTAACAGAATTAAGATCCTATCTCAGAATGTTAAGGGTTTAAACTCCCCAAATAAAAGATCAGTAGCACTTAATTGGTTCAAGAGACATAAAGGAGATATAATCTACATGCAAGAAACCCACTTTGACATAAACAAACAACCGAGATGTAGCTCTAGTTTATATCCAACAGGGTATTTCAGCTCAGCTAATACAAAACATAAAGGGGTGGGAATCCTATTACATAGAAAAGTCCCATTCCAACTTCTTCAGAAAGACACGGATTTGGAGGGTAGATACATCATATTGGTAGGGATTCTCTATAACAAACCCGTGACGTTAGTGAATGTTTACTGCCCAAATAAGAACCAGATCCCCTTCCTAAGAAAAGTCATAAATAGAATAACTGATATAAAAAAAGGCACAATCCTGATGGGAGGTGACTTTAATATGCTGCTAGACCCGCAGCTAGATAGCTCTCATCATAGGGGGACACGGTCAAAGAAAGACTCTATCAAAATAGATAAATGCCTTTGGGATTTAACCCTTCTGGATGTATGGCGTACACTAAACCCTGGGAAACGCCAGTACACCTTCTTCTCCCACCCAAGACAAGTTTACTCTAGAATAGATTACTTATTAATAGATCAAAACAGCCTACCGATGGTCTCACATATGGAGATTACCCCGAACGCTTGGTCAGATCACTCCATGGTCTCCATGGAAGTGGACTGGTCCTCTAGACCCGCAGCTCCCTACCTGTGGCGCCTGGATGAATCATTACTTCACAAACCTGAAGTAGCCCAAAAAATCAAAACAGTAATAGAAGAATATTTTACGCATAACACAAGTGAACAACACAGCCCCACAATTCTATGGGACGCCCATAAGGCGGTATTAAGAGGGGAATTTATTAAAATACAGGCATCCCTTAAAAGATCATACCAACAGAAATACAACACTCTCTTAAAAGACTTAAAAGACATTGATAGAGCACATCAATTGAACCCTACCGACATTATTATCTTAAATAAGAGACATGAAATAAGATTAGCCTTACGGAATCACTTACAGGAGGAGGCACATAAAAGAGCTCTATACCTCAACAGGGTTTATTTCACAGAAAGTAATAAAGCGGGTGCAAACTTAGCTAGAACCTTAAAGCAAAAGTCGCTTAATTATCACATAAGAGAAATAGAAATTTCCGAAAATCAACAGTCATCCGATAGTGATCAAATAGCAGAAGCCTTTAGAAAATATTATGAGGGGTTATATAACATCCCAACTGATAAGCAGTCAGATGGAGAGTTACTTATGGAACAGTATATTGCCCAGGCTGATCTACCAACACTTGATCCAGACAAGAAAACAGACATGGAAGCCCCTATCACTAATTTGGAAGTAATGGCAGCAATTGATTCCCTACCTATAGGTAAAAGCCCTGGCCCAGACGGGTTTAGCAATAAATACTATAAAATGTTTAAATCATCCCTGACACCACACCTCACCTCCCTATTTAACTCAATTGACGACAAAGGGGCCTTTTCTAGAGAATTCTTACTTTCGCATATCACGGTCATCCCCAAGCCAAATAAACCCACAACGCTGACTAGTAACTACAGGCCTATATCCCTATTAAATTCAGATCTAAAAATATACTCCAAAATACTGTCATCTAGATTAAATAAAGTCCTTCCTGAGATCATACATGTAGACCAGGCTGGTTTTGTCCCCAATAGAGAGGCACGGGATAACACGGTTAGGGTTCTCCAATTAATTGACTATGCAAAATTCAAAAACATACCGTCTATATTAATTTCTACAGATGCTGAAAAAGTTTTCGATAGATTAAATTGGAAGTTTTTAGTTAAAGTAATGTCAAATATAGGTTTTGGAGATAAAATGATAAACAGGATTATTAGTTTATATGCAGACCCTTCAGCTATAGTTAAAGTAAACGGGGTCCTATCCTCCCCATTCCCTATTAGAAACGGGACACGCCAGGGTTGCCCCTTATCCCCCACTTTATTTATTATCACAATAGAAGTAAACTCCTTTATATGGGGAACACATAAACCCAGAATAGCAAAATCCACTATCTACCGTTCCTTGGATGAGGGGGGGCTGGGAGTCCCTAATGTAACATCATACTACCAGGCAGTTACATTGCAACGAGTAATAGAATGGCACACGGGGGCAGACTCTAAAGCTTGGGTCTCTTTGGACTCACAAATATTAAGGGCACCCCAGGTGGGAGCATTATGCTGGATTGATAAAAGACATAGACCAAGAATAATTCAGAACATATCCTTGTTGAGACAGGTGTTCCAGAATTGGGATAAAATATTAAGGAGTTATGCAGGATTATCATCCATAAAATCCCCTATGTCTCCGGTATTTGTAAACGCTGAGTTCAAGAAAGGATTAGAAATAGGAGACTGTGGTAGAGGTGAAATTGGTTACTCCATACCGTTTTGTAAGTTGATCCACAATAACAAATTGAAGCCACAGGAGGATCTGGGTGACATAGCTGGGGGAATATTCAGTAACTGGTTAAAATACTCACAATTAACCCATCTAATACAAACCTCCCCTTTTAAAAATGACTTCCTTCGACAGCTAACTGACTTTGAGAAAATTTGTTTTAACGCAAGGCCTTTCAGAGGTACACTATCAATGACCAGGAAGTTACTAAGTAGATTAAAGAATATTTCTCTACCCACATATGTAAATAGATGGCAACAGGAATTGAGGGAACAATTTGACGATAGACAGTGGAAACAAATGTTCTATCGCACCCACAAAGTATCTGGGTCGGCTGGCATCTTGGAATTAAACTACAAAATCATAACAAGATGGTACCTGACACCACAAAGATTGAAATATATTTACCCAAACTCTCTAGGAGAGTGTTGGCGTGGGTGTGGAAAGATGGGGAATATGATGCATTTATGGTGGGAATGTGGGATTCTCCACAATTTGTGGAAAGAAGTAGAAAAATTGGGGAAATACTTATTTAACACGGAATATACAATACGGGCATCTCATGTCTTGTTTAACCAGAAACCGGGTAAGTTCTGTAAGATCAGACAAGCAGTCTTCCAAATAGCCCTAAATAGTGCTAAATCCATCATAGCCAGACAGTGGAAGCAAAACACACAATTCACGAAACAAATGTGGATAAGCAGAACAGATGAGTTATTCTTCCTGGAAAAGTATGGTTTCTTTAGAAAACAAAAACTTGAAGTTTTTTACGATATGCAACTTTACTGGGATCAGTTTAAAACACATATTACGCCCTCCAAGTAGATGACAATAGAACATGGGAGCCACCCGTCCCCCCTCCTCATTTTTGAGGAACTGAGTATTAGAACATAGATCATAGATATTATTATTATATGTAGCAGGATTCAGAGTCTGTACCATTAATTGTAGACATAGCAAACACTGACCGAAAGTTTATTGTTAAATGCTACCTTGTTTGTGTAGCTTATTGTTTAGTTTTAACTGAAGCTTGTGATATATCTGTTAAACCTATTTTTGCTGAAGAATGTATGAAGTCTTAACATTGGAAATGTCTTTTGGTTTATATTCTTGTAATATGAAAATCTCAATAAAAACATTAATAAATTAGTTTGGGCGACAATGTTCCCCAATATATCATCGCCCAGAAACACCTACAGAAACTGTTGGGGGCTAAATCCTGCAACATCTATATTGATGACAGGATTTGATGTGAAGGGTGGGATATCTGGCCTTGTTCACTCTTCAGCGGCAATGGCAGCAACACGCCTCCTTCTGACAGGGGGACTGGCAGGGGGCTAGCAGCCACAGATACATCGCTATCAGTTGAGACTGCATCTAATGATGTATCTGAGCATATGGCAGGGTCAAAATTGGGGTCTGCATCAGAAATAGAGGCATCTGACTCTGATGCTAGGATAGCATACGCCTCCTCAGTACTATATATTCTCTGACATTAATTTATCAGTTACAGAAAAAAAAAATTACTAAAAAAAAATCCACACAAAATTTAAATGTAAATTAATTAATGGCTAGATTACGAGTTGTGCGTTAAGGTAAATAAAAGCAGCGTTAACAGTTCCTAACGCTGCTTTTTTACGCCCGCTGCTATTACAAGTCTTGCAGGTTTAGAGGCCCTACACACTTTTTAGGCCTTACCGCAAAACGACTTACGTAAACTTCGTAAACCCTTTTTTCTATGGGACTTCCATAGCGCCGGTATTACAAGTCTGTCCTGGGAGGCCAAAAAGTGAGCGGTACACCCTCTACCTCCAAGACTCGTAACGCATTCTAAAGTCAGTATTTATGAGTTTTACACTACAACGCTGTAGCATAAAACTCATAACTAAAGTGCTAAAAAGTACACTAACACCCATAAACTACCTATTAACCCCTAAACTGAGGCCCTCCCGCATCGCAAACACTAAAATACATTTTTTAACCCCTAATCTGCTGCTCCGGACATCGCCGCCACTAGAATAAACATATTAACCCCTAAACCGCCACACTCCCGCCTCGCAAACACTAGTTAATTATTATTAACCCCTAATCTGCCACCCCTAACATCGCCGCCACCTACATTATACTTATTAACCCCTAATCTGCTGTCCCCAACGTCGCTGCCACTATATTAAATGTATTAACCCCTAAATCTAAGTCTAACCCAAACCCTAGCACCCCCTAACTTAAATTTAATTTAAATAAATCTAAAGAAAATTACTATAATTAACTAAATTATTCCTATTTAAAACTAAATACTTACCTATAAAATAAACCCTAAGCTAGCTACAATATAACTAATAGTTACATTGTAGCTAGCTTAGGGTTTACTTTTATTTTACAGGCAAGTTTGTTTTTATTTTAACTAGGTAGAATAGTTATTAAATAGTTATTAACTATTTAATAACTACCTAGCTAAAATAAATACAAATTTACTGGTAAAATAAAACCTAAACTAAGTTACAATAACACCTAACACTACGCTATAATTAAATAAATTCCCTACATTAAATACAATCAGCCAATAGGATTTTTTCTACCTTAATTCCAATTGGCTGATAGAATTCTATCAACCAATCGGAATCTAAGGGACGTCATCTTGGATGACGTCACTTAAAGAGATATTCATTACGAAGAAGCCGTCGTTTGAAGAGGATGCTCCGCGCCGGATGTCTTGAAGATGTGCCTGCTCTGCGCCGGAAGGATGAAGATAGAAGATGCTGTCTGGATGAAGACTTCTGCCCATCTGGAGGACCACTTCTGCCCGTCTGGAGGACCACTTCTACCGGCTTCATTGAAGACATCTTGCCGCTTGGATGAAGACTTTTCCCGGTAAGTGAATCTTCGGGGGGAAAGTGTAAGGATTTTTTTAAGGGTGTATTGGGTGGGTTTATTTTTTAGGTTAGGGCTTTGGGCCTGCAAAAGAGCTAAATGCCCTTTTAAGGGCAATGCCCATCCAAATGCCCTTTTCAGGGCAATGAGGAGCTTAGGTTTTTTTAGTTAGTATTTTATTTGGGGGGTTGGTTGTGTGGGTGGTGGGTTTTACTGTTGGGGGGGTTGTTTGTATTTTTTTTCACAGGTAAAAGAGCTGATTACTTTGGGGCAATGCCCGCAAAAGGCCCTTTTAAGGGCTATTGATAGTTTAGTTTAGGCTAGGGTTTTTTTTTATTTTGGGGGGGCTTTTTTATTTTGATAGGGCTATTAGATTAGGTGTAATTAGTTTAAAGATCTGTAATTTGTTTTTTATTTTCTGTAATTTAGTGTTTTTTGTTTTTTTAATTTAGTTAATTTATTTAATTGTAGTGTAGTGTTAGGTGTTATTGTAAATTATGTTAGGTTTTATTTTACAGGTCAATTTGTATTTATTTTAGCTAGGTAGTTATTAAATAGTTAATAACTATTTAATAACTATTCTACCTAGCTGAAATAAATACAAACTTGCCTGTAAAATAAAAATAAACCCTAAACTAGCTACAATGTAACTATTAGTTATATTGTAGCTAGCTTAGGGTTTATTTTATAGGTAAGTATTTAGTTTTAAATAGGAATAATTTAGTTAATGATAGTAATTTTATTTAGATTTATTTTAATTATATTTAAGTTAGGGGGTGTTAGGGTTAGGGTTAGACTTAGGTTTAGGGGTTAATACATTTAATATAGTGGCAGCGACGTTGGGGGTGGCAGATTAGGGGTTAATAAATATAATGTAGGTGGCGGCGATGTTGGGGGCAGCAGATTAGGGGTTAATAAGTATAATGTAGGTGGCGGCGGTGTCCGGAGCGGCAGATTAGGGGCTAATAAGAATAATGTAGGTGTCGGCGATGTCGGGGGCGGCAGATTAGGGGTTAATAAGTGTAAGATTAGGGCTGTTTAGACTCGGGGTTCATGTTAGGGTGATAGGTGTAAACATAAAATGTGTTTCCCCATAGGAATCAATGGGGCTGCGTTACTGAGTTTTACTTTTTGGCAGGTGTTAGACTTTTTCTCAGCCGGCTCTCCCCATTGATGTCTATGGGGAAATTGTGCACGAGCACGTACGACCAGCTCACCGCTGACTTAAGCAGCGCTGGTATTGGAGTGCGGTATAGAGCACAATTTTGCTCTACATTCACTTCTTGCCTTTTAACGCCGGGTTTATAAAAACCTTTAATACCAGCGCTGTAGGTAAGTGAGCGGTGAGAAAAAACTGCTCGTTAGCACCACACAGCTCCTAACGCAAAACTCGTAATCTGGCCATAAATTAACTAAATGGCTCTGAAAAAAGCCTTTGGTTCTCACAAAAAAAAATTAAAAAATAAATTAACCCCTAAAAAAATGCACGGACAGCAAAAAAGTACAGCTATGCTACTGCCAGTGATTTATAGTGATTACTGGCAAGCTAGGGGTTAATGGCTCTGAAAATTAAATTTAACTAGCCAAATGGCTCTGAAAAGAGCCTTTTGGGTCTCACAAAAAAGTACTAAAAAAAATCAACCCCTAAAAAAATGCACAGACAGCAAAAAAGTGCAGCTATGCTTCTGCCAGTGATGTATAGTGATCACCAGCAAGCTAGGGGTTAATGGCTCTGAAAAGAACCTTTCGGCTAGATTACTAGTTTTGCGTTATGAGTGAAAAAGCTTCATAACAATGCTTTTTCACTACCGCTGCGAGTCTTGCAGGTATATCTGTACCGCACACTTTTTTGGCCGTAACGCAATGTAACTACCGCAGCTTTCAAAAAGTCCTTTTTCAATGGGACTTCCACAGCGCCGGTATTACGAGTTTGCCTGGGAGGCCAAAAAGTGAGCGGTGCAGCCCATAACTACTAGATCCGTACCGTAAACTGAAAGTCAGTAGTTATGGGTTTTATGTTACAAAGCTGTACCATAAAACTCATAACTAAAGTGCTAAAAGTACACTAACACCGATAAACTACCTATTAACCCCTAAACTGAGGCCCTCCCGCATCGCAAACACTAAAATAAAATTATAACCCCTAATCTGCCGCTCCTGACATCGCCGCCACTATAATAAACATATTAACCCCTAAACCGCCGTACTCCCGCATCGCAAACAATAGTTAAATATTATTAACCTACATTACTGTTATTAACCCCTAATCTGCTGCCCCCCAAAATTGTTGCCACTATACAAAAGTTATTAACCCCTAAACCTAACCCTAAGTCTAACCCTAACCCTAACACCCACTAACTTTAACATAATTAAAATATATATAAAAAAAAATACAATTAATACCTAATTAATTCCTATTTAAAACTAAATACTTACCTATAAAATCAAATCTAAGATAGCTACAATATTACTAATAGTTATACTGTAGCTATCTTACGGCTATATTATGAGTATTGCGTTATGAGGGGTGCGGTACTAACTTGCAAGTTATTGTCATCGCTCACTTCCCTACAGCGCTGGTATTACAGGTTTACAAAAACCCAGCGTTATCAGGCAAGAAGTGAGCATAAAGCAAAATTGAGCTCCATACCGCACTCCAATACCAGTGCTGCTGAAAGCTGCGGTGAGCTGGTTTTACGTGCTTGTGCACGATTTCCCCATAGACATCAGTGGGGAGAGCCGGCTGATAAAAAGCCTAACACCTGCAAAAAAGCAGCTTAAAGCTCCGTAACGCAGCCCCATTGATTCCTATGGGGAAAGAAAAGGAAAGAAAAGTTATGTTTAAACCTAACACCCTAACATAAACCCCCGAGTCTAAACACCCTTAATCTTACACTTATTGACCCCTAATATGCTGCCCCCAACATTGCCGACACCTACATTATATTTATTAACCCCTAATCTGCTGCCCCCAACATTGCCGACACCTACATTATATTTATTAACCCCTAAAATCTCCCGCCCCCAATATCGCCGCAACCTACCTACACTTATTAACCCCTAATCTGCTGCCCCAACATCACCGCCACTATAATAAACATATTAACCCCTAAACTGCTGTACTCCCGCATCGCTAACATTAGTTAAATATTATTAACCCCTAATCTGCCACCCCTAACATCGCCGCCACCTACATTTATTAACCACTAAGCTGCCGCCCCCAACGTCGCTGCCACTATACTAAATTTATTAACCCCTAAACCTAACTTTGTCTAACCCTAACCCTAACACCCATTAACTTTAATGTAATTAAAATAAATCTAAATAAAACCTATTAATAACTAAATAATTCATATTTAAAACTAAATACTTACCTGTAAAATAAACCCTAAGCTAGTTACAATATAATTAATAGATACATTGTATCTAGCTTAGGTTTTATGAAGGTTCCTTTAAATGACGTCATCCAAGATGGCGTCCCTTGAATTCCGATTGGCTGATAGAATTCTATCAGCCAATCGGAATTAAAGGTGAAAAAATCCTATTGGCTGATGCAATCAGCCAATAGGATTGAGCTCGCATTCTATTGGCTGTTCCAATCAGCCAATAGTATGCGAGCTCAATCCTATTGGCTGATTGCATCAGCCAATAGGATTTTTTCACCTTTATTTCCGATTGGCTGATAGAATTCTATCAGACAATCGGAATTCAAGGGGCGCCATCTTGGATGACGTCATTTAAAGGAACCTTCATTCTGCAAGAAGACTTCGATTGAAGAGGATGCTCCGCTCCGGATGTCTTGAAGATGAAGCCGCTCCGCAGCGGATGGATGAAGATAGAAGATGCCTTCTGGATAAAGACTTCTGCAGGCTTGGATGAAGACTTCGGCCGGCTTCGATGGGGACTTCTGCCACTTCGTTGAGGATGGATGTCGAGTCTTCAAAAACTGTAAGTGGATCTTTGGGGGTTAGTGTTAGGCTTTTTTAAGGGTTTATTGGGTAGGTTTTATTTTTCGATTAGAGGTTTGGGCACTTGAAAAAGAGCTAAATGCCCTTTTAAGGGCAATGCCCATCCAAATGCTCTTTTCAGGGCAATGGGGAGCATAGGTTTTTTTAGTTAGGATTTTATTTGGGGGGTTGGTTGTGTGGGTGGTGGGTTTTCCTGTTGGGGGGTTGTTTGTATTTTTTTTACAGGTAAAAGAGCTGTTTTCTTTGGGGCAATGCCCCGCAAAAGGCCCTTTTAAGGGCTATTGGTAGTTTAGTTTAGGCTAGGAGTTTTTATTTTTTATTTTGGGGGGCTTTTTTATTTTGATAGGGCTATTAGATTAGGTGTAATTAGTTTAAATATCTGATAATTTATTTTTTTATTTTGTGTAATTTATTTTATTTTTTTGTAATTTAGGTAATTGTATTTAATTTATTTAATTGATTTAATTGTAGTGTAAGGTTAGGTGTTAGTGTAAGGCAGGTTAGGTTTTATTTTACCAGTAAATTTGTATTTATTTTAGCTAGGTAGTTAGTAAATAGTAAATAACTATTTAGTAACTATTCTACCTAGTTAAAATAAATACAAACTTGCCTTTAAAATAAAAGTAAACCCTAAGCTAGATACAACGTAACTATTAGTTATATTGTAGCTTGCTTAGGGTTTATTTTACAGGTAATTATTTAGTTTTAAATAGAAATTATTTAGGTAATGATAGTAGGTTTTATTTAGATTTATTTTAATTATATTTAAGTTAGGGGGTGTTAGGGTTAGGGTTAGACTCAGGTTTAGGGGTTAATAGATTTTGTATAGTGTCGGCGACATTGGGGGCGGCAGATTAGGGGTTAATAAATTAGGTGGTGGCGATGTTAGGGGTGGCAGATTAGGGGTTAATAATATTTAACTAGTGTTTGTGATGCGGGAGCGTGGCGGTTTAGGGGTTAATATGTTTATTATAGTGGTGCCGATGTCTGGAGCGGCAGATTAGGGGTTAATAATTTTATTTTAGTGTTTGAGATGCGGGAGGGCCTCGGTTTAGGGGTTAATAGGTAGTTTATGGGTGTTAGTGTACTTTTTAGCACTTTAGTTATGAGTTTTATGGTACAGCTTTGTAGTGTAAAACCACTAACTACTGACTTTCAGCTTACATTATGGATCTTGACGGTATAGGCTGTACCACTCACTTTTTAGCCTCCCAGGCAAACTCGTAATACCGGCGATATGGAAGTCCCATTGAAAAAGGACTTTTTGAAAGCTGCGGTAATTATGTTGCGTTATGGCCAAAAAAGTGTGCGTTGCCCCTAAACCTGCAAGACTCGTAATACCAGTGGTAGTGAAAAAGAGCCTTAACGCTGCTTTTCACCCATACTGCAAAACTCGTAATCTATCCGTTAGGTTTTATTTTTATTTCACAGGTAAGTTTGTATTTATTTTAACTAGGTAGACTAGTTAGTAAATAGTTATTAACTATTTACTAACTACCTAGTTAAAATAAATACAAACTTACCTGTAAAATAAAACCTAACCTGTCTTACACTAACACCTAACCTTACACTACAGTTAAATCAATTACATTAATTAAATACAATTAACTAAATTACAAAAAAATAAACACTAAATTACACAAAATACATAAGAAATTATCAAATATTTAAACTAATTACACCTAATCTAATAGCCCTATCAAAATAAAAAAGCCCCCCCAAAACAAAAAAAAACCCTAGCCTAAACTAAACCGCCAATAGCCCTTAGAAGGGCCTTTTGCGGGGCATTGCCCCAAAGAAATCAGCTCTTTTACCTTTAAAAAAGAATACAAACAACCCCTTAACAGTAAAACCCACCACCCACACAACCAAACCCCAAATAAAATCCTATCTAAAAAAACCTAAGCTCCCCATTGCCCTGAAAAGGGCATTTGGATGGGCATTGCCCTTAAAAGGGCATTTAGCTCTTTTTCAGCCCAAACCCTAATCTAAAAATAAAACCCACCCAATAAACCCTTAAACAAACCTAACACTAACCGGACAGGACATGCAACCTCAACAAAGCCAGGAGAAGTCTTCATCCAAGTGGCTTCGTTGAGGATGGATGTCCGGTCTTCAAAAACTGTAAGTGGATCTTCGGGGGTTAGTGTTAGATTCTTTTAAGAGTATATTGGTTGGGTTTTATTTTTAGATTAGGGTTTGGGCTGAGATAGAGCTAAATGCCCTTTTAAGGACAATGCCCATCCAAATGCCCTTTTCAGGGCAATGTGGAGCTTAGTTTTTTTTTAGATAGCATTTTATTTGGGGGGTTTGGTTGTGTGAGTGTTGGGTTTTACTGTTGGGGGGTTGTTTGTATTTTTTTTTTTTTTACAGATAAAAGAGCTGATTTCTTTGTGGCAATGACCCGCAAAAGGCCCCTTTAAGGGCTATTGGCAGTTTAGTTTTGGCAGAGTTTTTTTTATTTGGGGGGGGGGGGGCTTTTTTGATAGGGCTATTAGATTAGGTGTAATTAGTTTAAATTTTTGATAATTTCTTTTTTATTTTGTGTAATTTAGTGTTTATTTTTTTGCAGTTTATTTAATTGTATTTAATTAATGTAATTGATTTACTTGTAGTGTACGGTTAGGTGTTAGTGTAAGACAGGTTAGGTTTTATTTTACAGGTAAATATACATTTATTTTAACTTGGTAGTTAGTAAATAGTTAATAACTATTTACTAACTAGTCTAACTAGTTAAAATAAATACAAACTTAGCTGTGAAATAAAAATAAAACCTAAGATTGCTTCAATGTAACTATTTGTTATATTGTAGCTATCTTAGGGTTTATTTTACAAGTAAGTATTTAGTTTTAAATAGGAATTATTTAGGTATTAATTGTAATTTTTTTTTGATTTATTTTAAGTATGTTAAAGTTAGTGGTGTTAGGGTTAGACTTGGGGTTAGGTTTAGGGGTTAATAACTTTAGTATAATGACGGTGACGTTGGGGTGGCAGATTAGGGGTTAATAAGTGTAGCTAGGTAGCGGCGATGTCAGGCGTGGCAGATTAGGGGTTAATAACTGTAATGTTGGTGTTGGCGATGTTGGGGGCAGCGTATTAGGGGTTAATAACTAATGTAGGTGTCGGCGTTGTTGGGGGCGCAAGATTAGGGGTTAATAAGTGTAATGTAGGTGTCAGCAATGTCAGGGGCAGCAGATTAGGGGTGTTTAGACTCAGGGTTTATGTTAGGGTGTAACGTGTTAACATAATTTTTCTTTCTCCATAGGAATCAATGGGGCTGTGTTATGGAGCTTTACGTTCCTTTATTGCAGGTGTTAAGCTTTTTTTTAGCCGTCTCTCCCCATTGATGTCTATGGGGAAATAGTGCACTAGCACGTAAAACCAGCTCAAAGCAGAGCTGGTATTTGGTTGCGGTATGGAACTCAATGGAGCTCAACGCTGACATATTGCCTGCTAACGCCGGGTTTTTGCAAACCTGTGAGTGGTGGAAATAATTTGCAAGTTAGCACCGAGCCGCTTATAACGCAAAACTCGTAATCTAGCCATTTGTTTTTTATCAAATATATGAAATAAATCTCTCTCTCCTAAACAAAGATCTCTCTCTCCAACAAAAATGCAAGTGAGGAGAGTGAGGGAGATCCACACCGATCAGTGTCAATATTTACAAATATTGACATGACCAGACAAATGAAATATTTTATTATAATTTTTTTTATTTTTATGGCAAGCTCAGTTTGGATGACCCTAGCCTGCCCCTAAAATGAGGCAGGCTAGGGAAACCCCCAGAAGCCCCATGATGCACTGGGCATCGCCATCTTTGAAGACTCATGGGGGTGTGCGAGGGGGGCTATATGGGGCTTTTATTTTATATATATATATATATATATATATATATATATATATATATATATAAAATACATATTTTTTTAACATTTTTGTTTACTAACTAAGTGCCTCGACCCACCGAGGCACTCAGCACAGAATCAGAGCATCGGAAGCCTGTCTGATTGCTTCCGATGCTCTGCTAGACTGCCGGGCTCCATGTGGAGCGAAACCGGAAGTGATCACTCATGGGGGAGTGATCAATCCGGGTCCTGGCAGTCGGGAACAGTATTGCAAGATGCCTCGACATTGAGGCATCGCTGCAATACTGTTAGAGCGTCTGGAAGTGATCTCGATAGCTTCCAGCGCTCAGATTAAACAACGACATGCAGGGTACGTCCTTGGTCGTTAAGGACCGTTTTTTGCAGGATGTACCCTATAGGTCATTGGTCCTTAAGGGGTTAACTTATAACTGACTGAACTTATAACTAGTGATGTCACGAACCTAAAATTTTCGGACCACGCGAACCGCCATTGAATTCAATAGGCAGGCGAACTTTAAAACCTACAAGGACTCTTTCTGGCCACAATAGTGATGGAAAAGTTGTTTCAAGGGTACTAACACCTGGACTGTTGCATGCTGGAGGGGGATCCCTGGCAAAACTACCATGGAAAATTACATAGTTGATGCAGAGTCTGCTTTTAAGCCATAATGGGTCTAAATCAACTAACATTCCCAAAGTGGCTGTCTCAAAACATCCCGGACAGAAGATAGATTGATAGTGATAGATAGGATAGATAGATATACATAGATTGATAGTTAGATCGAATCGATAGAAGAGAAATAGATAGATTTGTTAGATATATAATTACCCTAATAAATTCTAATAATCAAACATGCATTCTTGGACCCAACTAGCTTGTGTCAATTAGTACTTTTCTTAGCACTTTAATCCCTGTCCCCCCCCCCCCATCGGGGGAGTTCTATATGGCCTGCCAGATTACCCTTAAAAATTATAATAATAAGACATGTGGTCTGCTACCTATTTTAACGAGGTTGTGTTTTAAGTACTACCATTCTTAGCACTTTAATCTCTGTAACTCCCCCTATTTGGTGATGTCTATACGGCCTGGATGATTACCCATACATTACCCATGGTAACTATGTTGTGTTAATTAGTAATGTCCTTCGCATTTTAATAGCTGTTACTCATACTCACCCTATCGGTGGAGGTCTATATGGCCTGCATGATTACCCTTACAAAATATAACAACCAAACATATGCTCTGGGACCCAAATGGTGGCAGGTCTATCTGGCCTTCATGATTAGCTGCACCCAAACCCAAACAAAAGCTGAGTGGTCTTAGACTTTTTAGACTAACACCCATGGCTAACTTGGTTGTTTCAATTAGTACTATTCTTACCACTTTCATCCCTGTTACGGGCGGTCTGCATGTCCATCATGATTAGCCGAACAAAATACTACAATCCAACCTTTGCTCAGTCTTCATAGGCCCTTCATTGTCTGTATTTTGATAGTACAGTTCTTATTATTTTTATAGCTGATACAACACCGAATGGTGGCAGCTCTATATGGCCTGCATGATTAGCCGCACCCAATACAAAAATAAATCCAAGCGGTCTTGGATTAACACCCATGGCTAACTCTGTTGTTTCAAGTAGTACTATTCTTAGCACTTTCATCTCATCATCCCTGTTACTTCCAGGACTCTCGGTGGTGGTGGTCTACATGGCCATCATGATTAGCCTAACCAAAAACTACAATCCAACCTTGGCTCAGTCTTCCTAAGGCCCTTCATTGGCTGTATTTTGGTAGTACTGTTCTTATTAGTTTAATAGCTGATACGACACCGAATGTTGTCAGCTCTATATGGCCTGCATGAATAGCCGCACCCAAATCCAAAAAATAGCCAAGCGGTTTTGCACTAACACCCATGGCTAACTCTGTTGTTTCAAGTTCTACTATTCTTAGCTCTTTCATCTCATCATCCCTGTTACTTCCAGGATTCTCGGTGGTGGTGGTCTACATGGCCATCATGATTAGCCTAACCAAATACTACAATCCAACCTTGGCTCAGTCTTCCTAAGGCCCTTCATTGGCTGTATTTTGGTAGTACTGTTCTTATTAGTTTAATAGCTGATACGACTACGAATGTTGTCAGCTCTATATGGCCTGCATGAATAGCCGCACCCAAAGCCAAAAAAAAGCCAAGCGGTTTTGCACTAACACCCATGGCTAACTCTGTTGTTTCAAGTTCTACTATTCTTAGCTCTTTCATCTCATCATCCCTGTTACTTCCAGGACTCTCGGTGGTGGTGGTGGTCTACATGGCCATCATGATTAGCCTAACCAAATACTACAATCCAACCTTGGCTCAGTCTTCCTAAGGCCCTTCATTGGCTGTATTTTGGTAGTACTGTTCTTATTAGTTTAATAGCTGATACGACACTGAATGTTGTCAGCTCTATATGGCCTGCATGAATAGCCGCACCCAAAGCCAAAAAAAAGCCAAGCGGTTTTGCACTAACACCCATGGCTAACTCTGTTGTTTCAAGTTCTACTATTCTTAGCTCTTTCATCTCATCATCCCTGTTACTTCCAGGACTCTCGGTGGTGGTGGTCTACATGGCCATCATGATTAGCCTAACCAAATACTACAATCCAACCTTGGCTCAGTCTTCCGAAGGCCCTTCATTGGCTGTATTTTGGTAGTACTGTTCTTATTAGTTTAATAGCTGATACGACACCGAATGTTGTCAGCTCTATATGGGCTGCATGAATAGCCGCACCCCAAGCCAAAAAAAAGCCAAGCGGTTTTGCACTAACACCCATGGCTAACTCTGTTGTTTCAAGTTCTACTATTTTTAGCTCTTTCATCTCATCATCCCTGTTACTTCCAGGACTCTCGGTGGTGGTGGTCTACATGGCCATCATAATTAGCCTAACCAAATACTAGAATCCAACCTTGGCTCAGTCTTCCTAAGGCCCTTCATTGGCTGTATTTTGGTAGTACTGTCATCCTTTTGAATAATAGATTACAGGAAAGGCATTGATTTTAGAATCCCAGAGATCATTTATATGACTGTGAAATCAAAAAAAAAATTCATTAGATACCCGTTACACAATTATTTATCCTCAGGCCTTTTTAATACGCGGGTCCCGGAGCCTCAAACGAAACAACAGCATGAAAGAGGAGATATGTCATCCTTTTTAATAATAGATTACAGGAAAGGCATTGATTTTAGAAACCCACAGATCATTATTTGCAACCGTGAAATTAGAAAAAAACATTGATTACACACCCGTGACACTTATTTATGCTCATGCCTTTTTAATACGAGGGTCCCGGAGCCTGAACCGAAACAACAGCATGAAAGAGGAGATATGTCATCCTTTTGAATAAAAGATTACAGTAAAGGCATTAATTTTAGAAACCCACAGATCATTATTTGCAACCGTGAAATTAGAAAAAAACATTGATTACACACCTGTGACACTTATTTATGCTCAGGCCTTTTTAATACGAGGGTCCCGGAGCCTGAACCAAACAACAGCATGAAAGAGGAGATATGTCATCCTTTTGAATAAAAGATTACAGTAAAGGCATTGATTTTAGAAACCCACAGATCATTATTTGCAACCGTGAAATTAGAAAAAAACATTGATTACACAGCCGTGACACTTATTTATGCTCAGGCCTTTTTAATACGAGGGTCCCGGAGCCTCAACCGAAACAACAGCATGAAAGAGGAGATATGTCATCCTTTTGAATAAAAGATTACAGTAAAGGCATTGATTTTAGAAACCCACAGTTCATTATTTGCAACCGTGAAATTAGAAAAAAACATTGATTACACACCCATGACACTTATTTATGCTCAGGCCTTTTTAATACGAGGGTCCCGGAGCCTCAACCGAAACAACAGCATGAAAGAGGAGATATGTCATCCTTTTGAATAAAAGATTACAGTAAAGGCATTGATTTTAGAAACCCACAGATCATTATTTGCAACCGTGAAATTAGAAAAAAAAACATTGATTACACACCCGTGACACTTATTTATGCTCAGGCCTTTTTAATACGAGGGTCCCGGAGCCTGAACCGAAACAACAGCATGAAAGAAGAGATATGTCATCCTTTTGAATAAAAGATTACAGTAAAGGCATTGATTTTAGAAACCCACAGATCATTATTTGCAACCGTGAAATTAGAAAAAAACATTGATTACACACCCGTGACACTTATTTATGCTCAGGCCTTTTTAATACGAGGGTCCCGGAGCCTCAACCGAAACAACAGCATGAAAGAGGAGATATGTCATCCTTTTGAATAAAAGATTACAGTAAAGGCATTGATTTTAGAAACCCACAGATCATTATTTGCAACCGTGAAATTAGAAAAAAACATTGATTACACACCCGTGACACTTATTTATGCTCAGGCCTTTTTAATATGAGGGTCCCGGAGCCTCAACCGAAACAACAGCATGAAAGAGGAGATATGTCATCCTTTTGAATAAAAGATTACAGTAAAGGCATTGATTTTAGAAACCCACAGTTCATTATTTGCAACCGTGAAATTAGAAAAAAACATTGATTACACACCCGTGACAATTATTTATGCTCAGGCCTTTTTAATACGAGGGTCCCGGAGCCTCAACCGAAACAACAGCATGAAAGAGGAGATATGTCATCCTTTTGAATAAAAGATTACAGTAAAGGCATTGATTTTAGAAACCCACAGATCACTATTTGCAACCGTGAAATTAGAAAAATACATTGATTACACACCCGTGACACTTATTTATGCTCAGGCCTTTTTAATACGAGGGTCCCGGAGCCTGAACCGAAACAACAGCATGAAAGAGGAGATATGTCATCCTTTTGAATAAAAGATTACAGTAAAGGCATTGATTTTAGAAACCCACAGATCATTATTTGCAACCGTGAAATTAGAAAAAAACATTGATTACACAGCCGTGACACTTATTTATGCTCAGGCCTTTTTAATACGAGGGTCCCGGAGCCTCAACCGAAACAACAGCATGAAAGAGGAGATATGTCATCCTTTTGAATAAAAGATTACAGTAAAGGCATTGATTTTAGAAACCCACAGTTCATTATTTGCAATCGTGAAATTAGAAAAAAACATTGATTACACACCCATGACACTTATTTATGCTCAGGCCTTTTTAATACGAGGGTCCCGGAGCCTGAACCGAAACAACAGCATGAAAGAGGAGATATGTCATCCTTTTGAATAAAAGATTACAGTAAAGGCATTGATTTTAGAAACCCACAGATCATTATTTGCAACCGTGAAATTAGAAAAAAACATTGATTACACACCCGTGACACTTATTTATGCTCAGGCCTTTTTAATACGAGGGTCCTGGAGCCTCAACCGAAACAACAGCATGAAAGAGGAGATATGTCATCCTTTTGAATAAAAGATTACAGTAAAGGCATTGATTTTAGAAACCCACAGATCATTATTTGCAACCGTGAAATTAGAAAAAAACATTGATTACACACCCGTGACACTTATTTATGCTCAGGCCTTTTTAATATGAGGGTCCCGGAGCCTCAACCGAAACAACAGCATGAAAGAGGAGATATGTCATCCTTTTGAATAAAAGATTACAGTAAAGGCATTGATTTTAGAAACCCACAGTTCATTATTTGCAACCGTGAAATTAGAAAAAAACATTGATTACACACCCGTGACAATTATTTATGCTCAGGCCTTTTTAATACGAGGGTCCCGGAGCCTCAACCGAAACAACAGCATGAAAGAGGAGCTATGTCATCCTTTTGAATAAAAGATTACAGTAAAGGCATTGATTTTAGAAACCCACAGATCATTATTTGCAACCGTGAAATTAGAAAAATACATTGATTACACACCCGTGACACTTATTTATGCTCAGGACTTTTTAATACGAGGGTCCCGGAGCCTGAACCGAAACAACAGCATGAAAGAGGAGATATGTCATCCTTTTGAATAAAAGATTAGAGTAAAGGCATTGATTTTAGAAACCCACAGATCATTATTTGCAACCGTGAAATTAGAAAAAAACATTGATTACACACCTGTGACACTTATTTATGCTCATGCCTTTTTAATACGAGGGTCCCGGAGCCTCAACCGAAACAACAGCATGAAAGAGGAGATATGTCATCCTTTTGAATAAAAGATTACAGTAAAGGCATTGATTTTAGAAACCCACAGATCATTATTTGCAACCGTGAAATTAGAAAAAAACATTGATTACACACCCGTGACACTTATTTATGCTCAGGCCTTTTTAATACGAGGGTCCCGGAGCCTGAACCGAAACAACAGCATGAAAGAGGAGATATGTCATCCTTTTGAATAAAAGATTACAGTAAAGGCATTGATTTTAGAAACCCACAGTTCATTATTTGCAACCGTGAAATTAGAAAAAAACATTGATTACACACCCGTGACACTTATTTATGCTCAGGCCTTTTTAATACGAGGGTCCCGGAGCCTGAACCGAAACAACAGCATGAAAGAGGAGATATGTCATCCTTTTGAATAAAAGATTACAGTAAAGGCATTGATTTTAGAAACCCACAGTTCATTATTTGCAACCGTGAAATTAGAAAAAAAACATTGATTACACAGCCGTGACACTTATTTATGCTCAGGCCTTTTTAATACGAGGGTCCCGGAGCCTCAACCGAAACAACAGCATGAAAGAGGAGATATGTCATCCTTTTGAATAAAAGATTACAGTAAAGGCATTGATTTTAGAAACACTGAGATAATTACTTGCAACCGGGAAATAAAAAAAAAACATTGAACAGACACCCAGTACACTTTATTATCCATAGGCCTTTTCAGCAGAGGCTCCAGGACCCTCAACAAAAACAAGAGCAGGGAGCTGGGCATAGGAGTAAAATGGAGTGTGACAATAATAATCTGAAGGTGAAGATTGCATAGTTGTGGCATTTTAATTTTGTTATCGTGGGAACTTAGTACTTGCAATGACCTTGCTCTGGTGAATCCATATTGCAAATGTGTTATTTAAGGCACTGTTTGTCTATTTTTTTGAATATCAGCATTTGGTAAATGAAGCTCAACTTAAGGCTGGTGAGAAACAACCTTTCTTCTGGCTGTTTGCAAATGTTGTGGCTCTGGACAAACATGTGAAAAAGGGGCCATCAGCCATATTCTGCACGCAACCCCTTTGATGATTGACGATAAACATGTGTCACCTGCAAGCAGAGCTCATTACTTCTGTCTAAATCATCTTCCTGGTATGGTCAGGCCACTGTTTCCCACAGCAAGTACGAATTTTGAAATACAAGATTGTCTTGAGTATGGTAGGAAACCAAAGTTTATTTAATTATGTACTATATATCACCACAAAAAATGAACTTCTTGAAGCAACAAAAATGCCAGCAATTTCATGTGCTTATGGATGACAAGGACATCATGTCCTTTGGTACACAGAGATGGAGACGATTTTTGCCCTACCTGTACACTACCCAGATGTCTCAAACATCACCAGAAACACAATACAGCCACTCTTGTGAAGTTCCTGGAGTGTTCCGGTAGCTCTTTGCGCTCCTAAAGGAATACTTTATCAGTGTTTTTGTATACATCCGACAACAGCTTTGGAGACTGTGGTGACGCACATGTTATTTACTGTTGTTCCAGCTGTGGCAATATCAATTGGCATGAAAAAGTTAAGATTTGTGGGTTGGGGAGCCTATAGCTGTTGCGGTAGGACGTGTGTTTGAGGAGCTCCAGGTCTTACAAGTTGCTTTGGAGTTAGTTTTCAACCTTAATTTAATTTTCTTTTTGGGATTCATAGTCACACTTTCTGGGGCTATCCAAGAGGAGCCTGGTAAAAGCACTAGTAGTCACCCCTTATATCAACGGGTACCGAGACCTGTTTTTTGCCTTTCCAATATTGCGCCGTACCCAAAAATAATCCTGAATGAAAAAAAAAAATTTTTTGGACTAGTGACGCACATTTTATGCACGCTGTGGCAATTGCAATTTGCAATAAAAATAATCTGCTAACAACAACCACTACCTACGACCACACCTGACTCCTGAAGTCATGCTTCAGTTATTAAGTCAAGTTAAATAATTTTTTTTTTTTTTTAAGCTTAGCAGAGGCTCCAGGATCCTCGACAAAACCAGCAGCAGGAAAGAGGACATATGGCATCCTTTTGAAAAAATGATTATAGGAAAGGCATTGATTTCAGAAACACAGAGATCATTAGTTGCAAACGGTAAATAGAAAAAAAAATTGATTAGACACCCAGTACACTTATTTTTCATTAGGCCTTTTTAATAAGATTAAGAGGCTCCCGGAGCCTCAACAGAAACAACAGCATTAAAAAGTACATATGACATCCTTGTGAATAATAGATTACAGGAAAGGCATTGATTTTAGAAACCCGTGGATAATTTTATGCAACCATGAAATCTAAAAAAACATAGATTAGACACCCAGTACACTTCTTTATCCTTAGGCCTTTTAAGCATAGGCTCCAGGACCCTCAACAAAACCAGCAGCAGGAAAGAGGACATATGGCATACTTTTGTAAATTAGATTATAGGAAAGGCATTGCTTTTATAAACACAGAGATCATTTATATGACCCGTGAAATAGAAATAAAAAATTATTGGATACCCAGTACACTTCTTTATCCTTAGTCCTTTTTAATACGAGGGTCCCGGAGCCTCAACAGAAACAACAGCATGAAAGAGGACATATGTCATCCTTTTGAATAATAGATTACAGGAAAGGCATTGATTTTAGAATCCCACAGATCATTTATATGACCCGTGAAATATAAAAAAACATTGATTAGACACCCAGTACACTTATTTATCCATAGGCCTTTTTAGCAGAGGCTCCAGGACCCTCAACAAAAACAAGAGCAGGGAGGTGGGCATAGGAGTACAATGGAGTGTGACAATAATAATGTGAAGGGGAAGATTGCGGAGTTGTGTCATTTTAATTTTGTTATTGTGGAAAATACTAGCAATGACCTTGCTCTGGTGAATCCATATTGCAAATGTGTTTTTTAAGGCACTGTTTGTCTATTTATTGAATATCAGCATTTGGTAATTGAAGCTCAACTTAAGGCTGGTGAGAACCGACCTCTCTTCTGGCTGTTTGCAAATGTTGTTGCTCTAGACAAACATGTGAATAAGGGGCCATCAGCCATATTCTGCACGCAACCCCTTTGATGATTGACGATCAACATGTGTCACCTGCAAGCAGAACCCGTTACTTCTGTCTAAATCATCTTCCTGCTATGGACAGCCCACTGTTTCCCACAGCAAGTCCGAAGCTTGAACTACAAGATTGTCTTGAGTATGGTAGGAAACCAAAGTTTATTTAATTCTGTACTATCACCACAAAAACTGAACTTCTTGAAGCAACGAAAATGCCAGCAATTTCATGTGCTTCTGGATGACAAGGACGTCCTGTCCTGTGGTGCACAGAGATGGAGAGGATTTTTGCCCTCCCTGTACACTACCCAGATGTCTACAACATCACCAGAAACACAAGATAGCCACTTTTGTGAAGTTCCTGGAGTGTTCCGGTAGCCATCTCTTTGCGCCCCAAAAGGAATTATTTATTGTTGTTTTTGTATACATCCGACAATAGATTCGGAGACTGTGGTGACGCACATATTAGTTACTGTTATTCCAGCTGTGGCAATATCAATTGACATTAAAAAGGTAAGATTTGGGTGGGCGGAGCCTATACCTTTTGCGGTAGGACGTGTGTTTGAGGAGCTCCAGGTCTTACAATTTACTTAGGAGTAATTTTTCAACCTTAATTTAATTTTCTTTTTGGTATTCATGCTCACACTTTCTGGGGCTATCCAAGAGGAACCTGGTAAAAGCACTAGTAGTCACCCCTTATATCAACGGGTACCGAGACATGTTTTTTGCCTTTCCAATATTGTGCCGTACCCCAAACTAATCCTGAATGAAAAAAAAAAATTAAATTTGGACTAGTGACGCACATTTTATGCACGCTGTGGCAATTGCAATTTGCAATAAAAATAATCTGCTAACAACAACCACTACCTACGACCACACCTGACTCCTGAAGTCATGCTTCAGTTATTAAGTCAAGTTAAATTAATTTTTTTTTCTTTATTATGCGCAGCAGAGGCTCCAGGACCCTCGACAAAACCAGCAGCAGGAAAGAGGACATATGGCATCCTTTGGAAAAAATGATTATAGGAAAGGCATTGATTTCAGAAACACAGAGATCATTAGTTGCAAACGGTAAATCGAAAAAAAACATTGATTAGACACCCAGTACACTTATTTTTCATTAGGCCTTTTTAATAAGAGGCTCCCGGAGCCTCACCCGAAACAACAGCATCAAAAAGTACATATGGCATCCTTGTGAATAATAGATTACTGGAAAGGCATTGATTTTAGAAACCCGTGGATAATTTTTTGCAAACGTGAAATCTAAAAAAACATAGATTATACACCCAGTACACTTCTTTATCCTTAGGCCTTTTTAGCAGAGGCTCCAGGACCCTCCACAAAACCAGCAGCTTGAAAGAGGACATATGGCATCCTTTAGAAAATTAGATTACAGGAAAGGCATTGATTTTAGAAACACAGAGATCATTAGTTGCAACCGTGAAATCACAAAAAACTTTGATTATACACCAAGTACACTTATTTATCCTTAGGCCTTTTTAGCAGAGGCTCCAGGACCCTCCACAAAACCAGCAGCATGAAAGAGGACATATGGCATCCTTTAGAAAATTAGATTACAGGAAAGGCATTGATTTTAGAAACACAGAGATCATTAGTTGCAACCGTGAAATCTAAAAAAACATAGATTATACACCCAGTACACTTCTTTATCCTTAGGCCTTTTTAGCAGAGGCTCCAGGACCCTCCACAAAACCAGCAGCATGAAAGAGGACATATGGCATCCTTTAGAAAATTAGATTACAGGAAAGGCATTGATTTTAGAAACACAGAGATCATTAGTTGCAACCGTGAAATCTAAAAAAACATAGATTATACACCCAGTACACTTCTTTATCCTTAGGCCTTTTTAGAAGAGTGTCCAGGAGCCTCAACAGAAAGAACAGCATGAAAGAGGTCATATGGCATCCTTTTGAAAAATAGATTACAGGAAAGGCATTTATTTTTGAAAGACAGAAAAAATTTGCTACAGCCGGGAAATCGAAAAAAACATTGAATAGACACCCATTACACTTCTTTATCCTTAGGCCTTTTTAGCAGAGGCTCCAGGACACTCAACAAAACCAGCAGTAGGAAAGAGGACATATGGCATCCTTTGTGAAAAAAAGATTATAGGAAAGGCATTGATTTTAGAAACCCGGGGAAAATTTGTTGCAACCGTGAATTTGAATAAAAAAAATGATTGGATGGACACCCAGTACAATACTTCTCCCTCTGCCTTTTTATAAGAGGGTCCAGGACCCTCAAACAAAACACCAGCAGGAAAGGGGACATATGGCATACTTTTGAACAATAGAGTAAGAGTACAGGAAAGGCATTGATTTTAGAAACCCATAGATAATTTTTTGCAAATGTAAATTTGAATCAAAAAAATTATTCGATGGACACCCAGTACACCTCTTTCTCCTTAGGCCTTTTTATAAGAGGGTCCTGCAGGAACCCCAGCAGGAAAGAGGACATATGGCATACTTTTGAAAATTAGATTACAGGAAAGGCATTGATTTTAGAAACACAGAGATCAGTTATATGACCTGGGAAATAGAAAAAAAACATTGATTGGACACCCAGTACACTTCTTTATCCTTAGTCCTTTTTATAAGAGTGTCCCGGAGCCTCAACAGAAAGAACAGCATGAAATAGGAAATATGGCATCCTTTTGAAAAATAGATTACAGGAAAGGCATTGATTTTTGAAAGACAGAAAAAATTTGTTACAACCGGGAAATCTAAAAAAACATTGAATAGACACCCATTACACTTCTTTAGCCTTAGGCCTTTTTAGCAGAGGCTCCAGGACACTCAACAAAACCAGCAGTAGGAAAGAGGACATATGGCATCTTTTGTGAAAAAAAGATTATAGGAAAGGCATTGATTTTAGAAACCCGGGGATAATTTGTTGCAACCGTGAATTTTAATTAAAAAAAATGATTGGATGGACACCCAGTACAATTCTTTATCCATAAGGCCTTTTTATAAGAGGGTCCAGAACCCTCAAACAAAAAACCAGCAGGAAAGAGGAAATATGGCATACTTTTGAACAATAGAGTACAGGAAAGGCATAGATTTTAGAAACCCATAGAAAATTTTTTTAAAATGTAAATTTGAATCAAAAAAATGATTTGATGGACAGCCAGTACACCTCTTTCTCTTTACAAAACCAGAGATAATTTTGGTCAAATGAGAAATAGAAAGTAAAAATGAGTGGACACCCAGTACACCTCTTTCACCTTAGGCCTTTTTATAAGAGTGTCCAGGACCCTCAAACAAAATACCAGCAGGAAAGAGAACATATGGCATACTTTGGAACAATAGAGTACTGGTACGGCATTGATTTGTGAAACCCACAGATAATTGTTTGTAAAAGTGAAATAGCCACAAAAACCATGCTTGGACTCCCACTCCAGGTCGTTCTCCTTCAGCTTTTTTATAAGAGGGTCCAGCACCCTCAACAGAAACTACTGCAGGAAACACCACCACATATGCCATCCTTTTGCACAAGCGAGTACAGGTATGGCATCCATTTTAGAAACCCAAAGATAATTGAGAGGAACCAGGAACATTTTTCTAAAAACTGGATGGGGCACCCATTACTACAGGTCGTTCTCCTTCAGCTTTTTTATATCATGGGCCACGACCAGCAACAGGCACAACAGCATGAAACACAACATATGCCACCCTTTTGCACAATAGAGTACAGGTATGGCATAGATGGAACACAGAGATAATTTAGAGCAACCAAGAGACAGATAAAGATGCTTGGTTGGTCCTACTCTTTCAAATTTGTTGCATTTTGCTTTCAATTGAATGGTCCACCGGATATGAGTGGTGTGTAAAGTTGTACAATTCGTAACAGTTTAATCACTAGTGTTATGTGCCTTATTTTTTTTATTTGAGTTTTGTACCCACAGAGATGCAGCAGAGGCCAGAAAAATTAGGAATGTACAAATGACTGAAAAATTGGGGTATTGTTGTGTTGTAGCAACTGCTGTAGCAGCGGCCAGAAAAATTGATGTTTGTAAAACATTTATAAAGTGCCCTAAAAGCTTGTGGCTTGAACACTAGTTGTTGGCGGATAAGTCAAGCAAGTCCTCCGTCTTTATAACCAAAAAAAAAAGGCCAGCCTGTGTACCAGTTGTAGCCCAAGCCAGCTCATATCATCATCAGTAGTTTTTTATTCAAATGTATCGCCCAATGTCAGTCCGTTCGGGATCCAGCCCTCATTCATTTTTATAAAAGCGAGATAGTCAAGGCTTTTTTGACCTAGGCGACTTCTCTTCTCAGTGACAAAACCTCCTGCTGCACTAAAAGTCCTTTCGGACAGGACACTTGAAGCGGGGCAAGCCAGAAGTTCCATTGCAAATTGGGATAGCTCATGCCACAAGTCCAGCCTGCACAACCAGTAGTCAAGGGGTCCATCGCTCCTGAGAGTGTCGAGATCCGCAGTTAAAGCTAGGTAGTCTGCTACCTGTCGGTTGAGTCTTTCTCTAAGGCTGGATCCCGAAAGGCTCTGATGGTGCATGGGAGTTAAAAAGGTACGCATGTCCTCCATCAACAAGAAATCAGGAAAGCGCCCGGTCCTTGCCGCCGTGGTCGTGGGAGGAGGAGGATTAATTTCATCTCTTCCCCTGTTACATTCCCGTGGTGCTGTGACATCACTCTTATACGCTGTGTAAAGCATAGTTTTTAATTTAGTATGAAAATGCTCCATCCTTTCCGACTTGCGGGAATTTGGTAACATTTCAGGCACTTTATGCTTATACCGGGGGTCGAGGAGCGTGGACACCCAGTACAGGTCGTTCTCCTTCAGCTTTTTTATACGAGGGTCCCTCAACAGGCACGACAGCATGAAAGAACCCATTTGAACAAGGTTGGATGCTGAGCTAATCATGTTGCGTTCCTCCTCCTCACTGATCTCACTGATGGTATCTTCTTCCCCCCAGCCACGTACAACACCACAAGTACCAGAGAGGTGACAACAACTAGCACCCTGGGATGACTGTTGTGCTCGGTCTTCCTCCTCCTCATCCTCCCCAAAGCAACATTCCTCCTCTGACTCCTCTTCCTCACAATCCTCTTCCTGCGTTGCCGCAGGTCCAGCAAGCAATGCTGATTCGGCTGTTTGCGGGGGTGATGGACACCACAACTCTCCCGCTTCCTCTTCACGCTCATCTACTGCCTGATCCAGCACTCTTCGCAGGGCACGCTCCAGGAAGAAAACAAATGGTATGATGTCGCTGATGGTGCCTTCGGTGCGACTGACAAGGTTTGTCACCTCCTCAAAAGGACGCATGAGCCTACAGGCATTGCACATGAGCGTCCAGTAATTCGCCAAAAATATCCCCAGCTCCCCAGAGGCTGTCCTAGCACCCCGGTCATACAAATACTCATTAACAGCTTTTTCTTGTTGGAGCAGGCGGTCAAATATTAGGAGTGTTGAATTCCACCGTGTCGGGCTGTCGCAAATCAAGCACCTCACTGGCAGGTTGTTTCGATGCTGGATATCAGACAAGTGCGCCATGGCCGTGTAGGAATGCCTGAAATGGCCACACACCTTCCTGGCCTGCTTCAGGACGTCCTGTAAGCCTGGGTACTTATGGACAAATTGTTGTACAATTACACACATGTGCCATGCACGGCACATGTGTCAACTTGCCCAATTTCAATGCCGCCACCAAATTACTTCCATTGTCAGAAACAACCTTGCCAATCTCCAGTTGGTGCGGAGTCAGCCACTGATCCACCTGTGCGTTCAGGGCAGTCAGGAGTGCTGGTGCGGTGTGACTCTCCGCTTTCAGGCAAGTCAACCCCAAGACGGCGTGACACTGCCGTACCCGGGATGTAGCATAGTACCTGGGGAGCTGGGGGGGTGCCATAGATGTGGAGCAAGACGCAGAAGTTGAAGAGGACTCAGCCGAGGAAGAGGTTATGGAAGAGGATGGAGTAGGAGGAGTAGAGGAGGTAGCAGCAGGCCTGCCTGCAAGTCGTGGCGGTGTCACCAACTCTTCTGCAGAGCCACGCATTCCATGCTTGTCAGAAGTCAGCAGGTTTACCCAATGCGCAGTGTAGGTGATATACCTGCCCTGACCATGCTTTGCAGACCAGCTATCCGTGGTCATATGGACCCTTGCCCCAACGCTGTGTGCCAGACATGCCA